>NC_034188.2:3757489-3767489 GCF_002021735.2 Oncorhynchus kisutch
TATATAGACACTACTTTAGACCAGAGCCCTATTTCCTATATAGTACACTACTTTAGACCAGAGCCCTATTTCCTATATAAATCAAATCAAATCATCAAATCCCAGCTTTGATGCACCTGTACTGACCTCGCCTTCTGGATGACCTCGCCTCCTCTCCTCCTTTTCCCTCCTCCTCCACCTCCTTTTCCCTCCTCCTCCTCCTCCTTTTCCCTCCTCCTCCTCCTTTTCCCTCCTCCTCCTCCTTTCCCTCCTCCTCCTCCTCCTTTCTCCCTCCTCCTTTTCCCTCCTCCTCCTTTCCCTCCTCCTCCTCCTTTTCCCTCCTCCTGCTCCTCCTTTTCCCTCCTCCTCCTCCTCCTTTTCCCTCCTCCTTTTCTCTCCTCCTCCTCCTTTTCCCTCCTCCCTCCTTTCTCCCTCCTCCTCCTCCTCCTTTTCCCTCCTCTCCTCCTTTTCCCTCCTCCTCCTCCTCCTTTTCCCTCCTCCTCCTCCTTTTCCCTCCTCCTCCTCCTCCTCCTCCTTTTCCCTCCTCCTCCTCCTTTTCCCTCCTCCTCCTTTTCCCTCCTCCTCCTCATTTTCCCTCCTCCTCCTTTTCCCTCCTCCTCCTCATTTTCCCTCCTCCTTTTCCCTCCTCCTCCTCCTTTTCCCTCCTCCTCCTCCTTTTCTCTCCCTCCTTTTCCCTCCTCCTCCTCCTTTTCCCTCCTCCTTTTCCCTCCTCCTCCTCCTTTTCCCTCCTCCTCCTCCTTTTCCCTTCCCCTTTCCCTCCTCCCCTTTCCCTCCTCCTCCTCATTTTCCTCCTCCTCTTTTTCCCCTCCATCCTCCTTTTCCCTCCTCCTCCTCCTTTTCCCTCCTCCTCCTTTTCCCTCCTCTCCTCCATTTTCCCCTCCTCCTTTTCCCTCCTCCTCCTCCTTTTCCCTCCTCCTCCTTTTTCTCTCCTCCTTTTCCCTCCTCCTCCTCCTTTTCCCTCCTCCTCCTCCTTTTCCCTCCTCCTCCCTCCTTTCCCTCCTCCTCCTCCTTTCCTCTCCTCCTCTCTCCTTTTCCCTCCTCCACCTCCTTTTCCTCCTCCTCCTTCCTTTTCCCCCCTCCCTGCCTCCCCTTCTCTTCCCCTCCTCCTCCTTCCTTTTCCCTCCTCATCCTCCTTTTCTCTCGCTCCTTCCTCCTTTCCCCTCTCGTCCCCCTTTTCCCTCCTCGTCCTCCTTTTCCTCCACCTCCTCCTTTCCCTCTCATCTCCTTTTCCCTCCTCGTCCTCCTTTTCCCTCCACCTCCTCCTTTTCCCTCACTCCTCCTTTTCCTCCTCCTCCTCCTCATTTTCCCTCTTACTTTTCCCTCCCTCCTCATTTTCCCTCTTCTCCTCATCCTCCTACTCCTCCTCCCTTTTCTCTCCTCTCCCCTTTTCCCTCCTCTCCTCTTTTTCCTCCTCATCCTCCTTTTCCCTCCTCGTCTCCTTTTCCCTCTTCCTCCTCCTTTTCCTCCTCCTCTCCCCTCCTCCTTTTCTCTCCTCCTCCTCCTCCCTTTTCCCCTCCTCCTCCTCCTTTTCCTCCTCCTCCTCTTTTCCCTCCTCCTCCTTTTCCTCTCCTCCTCCTTTTCCCTCCTCCTCCTTTTCCCTCCTCCTCCTTTCTCTCGCTCCTCCTTTTCTCTCCTCCTCCTTTTCTCTCCTCCTCCTTTTCTCTCCTCCTCCTTTTCTCTCCTCCTCCTTTTCCCTCCTCCTCCTTTTCTCTCCTCCTCCTTTTCTCTCCTCCTCCTCCTTTTCTCTCCTCCTCCTTTTCCCTCCTCCTCCTTTTCTCTCCTCCTCCTCCTTTTCCCTCCTCCTCCTCCTTTTCCCTCCTCCTCCTCCTTTTCCCTCCTCGTCCTCCTTTTCCCTCTTCCTCCTCCCTTTTCCCTCCTCCTCCTCCTCCTTTTCTCTCCTCCTCCTTTTCCCTCCTCCTCCTTTTCCCTCCTCCTCCTCCTTTTCCCTCCTCGTCCTCCTTTCCTCCTCCTCCTCCTTTTCCCTCTCGTCCTCCTTTTCCCTCTTCCTCCTCCTTTTCCCTCCTCCTCCTCCTTTTCCCTCCTCCTCCTCCTTTTCCCTCCTCCTCCCTCCTTTTCCCTCCTCATCCTCCTTTTCTCTCCTCCTCCTCCTTTCCCTCCTCGTCCTCCTTTTCCCTCCTCGTCCTCCTTTTCCCTCCACCTCCTCCTTTTCCCTCCTCATCCTCCTTTTCCCTCCTCGTCTCCTTTTCCCTCCACCTCCTCCTTTCCCTCCACCTCCTCCTTTCCCTCCTCCTCCTCCTCATTTTCCCTCTTCCTTTCCCTCCTCCTCCTCATTTTCCCTCTTCCTCCTCCTTTTCCCTCCTCCTCCTCCTCCTTTTCTCTCCTCCTCCTCCTTTTCCCTCCTCCTCCTCCTTTTCCCTCCTCATCCTCCTTTCCCTCCTCGTCCTCCTTTTCCCTCTTCCTCTCCTTTTCCCTCCTCCTCCTCCTCCTTTTCTCTCCTCCTCCTCCTTTTCCCTCCTCCTCCTCCTTTCCCTCCTCCTCCTCCTTTTCCCTCCTCCTCCTTTTCTCTCCTCCTCTTTTCCCTCCTCCTCCTTTTCCCTCCTCCTCCTTTTCTCTCCTCCTCCTTTTCTCTCCTCCTCCTTTTCTCTCCTCCTCCTTTTCTCTCCTCCTCCTTTTCTCTCCTCCTCCTTTTCCCTCCTCCTCCTTTTCTCTCCTCCTCCTTTTCTCTCCTCCTCCTTTTCTCTCCTCCTCCTTTCCCTCCTCCTCCTTTTCTCTCCTCGTCCTCCTTTCCCTCCTCCTCCTCCTTTTCCCTCCTCCTCCTCCTTTTCCCTCCTCGTCCTCCTTTTCCCTCTTCCTCCTCCTTTTCCCTCCTCCTCCTCCTCCTTTTCTCTCCTCCTCCTTTTCCCTCCTCCTCCTTTTCCCTCCACCTCCTCCTTTTCCCTCCTCCTCCTCCTTTTCCCTCCTCGTCCTCCTTTCCCTCTTCCTCCTCCTTTTCCCCTCCTCCTCCTCCTCCTTTTCCCTCCTCCACCTCCTCTTCCCTCCTCCTCCTCCTCTTCTAAACAGTAAACATTACACATACAGAAGTTTCAAAAGAATAAAGACATTACAAATGTCATATTATGTATATATATATGTATACAGTGTTGTCACAATGTACAAATAGTTAAAGTACAAGAGGGAAAATAAATAAGCATAAATATGAGTTGTATTTACAATGGTGTTTGTTCTTCACTGGTTGCCCTTTCTTGTGGCAACAATCTTGCTGTGGTGATGTAACACTGTGGTATTTCACCCCAGTACATATGGGAGTTTATCAAAATTGGTTTTGTTTTCAAATTCTTTGTGGGTCTGTGTAATCTGAGAGAAATATGTGTCTCTAATATGGTCATACATTTGGCAGGAGGTTAGGAAGTGCAGCTCAGTTTCCACCTCATTATGTGGGCAGTGTTGCACATAGCCTGTCTTCTCTCGTCTTCTCTCTTCTCTTCTCCATCTCTCTCTTCTCCTTCTCCATCTCTCTCTCTTCTTCCTCTCTCTCTCTCTCTCTCTCTCTCTCTCTCTCTCTCTCTCTCTCTCTCTCTCTCTCTCTCTCTCTCTCTCTCTCTCTCTCTCTTCCCTCTCTCTCTCTCCCTCTCTCTCTCTCCCTCTCTCTCCCTCTCTCTCTCTCCCTCTCTCTCTCTCTCTCTCTCTCGTTGTGCTGCCTTAGTGATAAATATGTGTGTATTGTATGTCTCTCAGTGCTTGCTGGGTAATATGTGTAATCTGGGTACATTGAGCTCCATCACTGTGGGAGCCCCCGGCCCCATCACCCTGCTACGATGATTTATTACACGATACACACTATTATTCCTAATATGTTTTGAAGGACACTATTTCTCATCAAAACAGAGAGAGAGAGAAAAACAGAGCTTCCTGGCACGGCGGTACATCTTGGATGCATTTCAAATCAGAGCTGATCATATTCAAGACGCGTTCATGGATGTACACACACTTTGTTTAGGAGCATATGGTATTTAATATTCATGGGTTTGTTCTAAACATGTTAAGGGAATTTGGCTTGTTTGAAATGACAAAACAATAGTATGTAGAAGCTAACCTGGTGTAACAGTGTCTCTAGAGACCACAATGGCACCCTATTCCCTTTTATATAGTGCACTACTATAGACCAGATTCCTATTCCCTATATATAGTGCACTACTTTAGACCAGGGCCCTATTCCCTATATAGTGCACTACTTTAGACCAGAGCCCTATTCCCTATATAGTGCACTACTTCTGTCATAGTGTGGATCCATTATCACATCTGTCATAGTGTGGATCCATTATCACATCTGTCATAGTGTGGATCCATTATCAGATCTGTCATAGTGTGGATCCATTATCACGTATAATATAGTGTGGATACATTATCACATCTAATATAGTGTGGACCCATTATCACATCTAATATAGTGTGGATCCATTATCACATCTGTCATAGTGTGGATCCATTATCACATCTGTCATAGTGTGGAACCATTATCACATATAATATAGTGTGGATCCATTATCACATCTAATATAGTGTGGATCCATTATCACATCTGTCATAGTGTGGATTCATTATCACATCTGTCATAGTGTGGATCCATTATCACATCTGTCATAGTGTGGATCCATTATCACATCTGTCATAGTGTGGATCCATTATCACATCTTATATAGTGTGGATCCATTATCACATCTGTCATAGTGTGGATCCATTATCACATCTGTCATAGTGTGGATCCATTATCACATCTTATATAGTGTGGATCCATTATCACATCTGTCATAGTGTGGATCCATTATCACATATGTCATAGTGTGGATCCATTATCACATATGTCATAGTGTGGATCCATTATCACATCTTATATAGTGTGGATCCATTATCACATCTGTCATAGTGTGGATCCATTATCACATCTGTCATAGTGTGGATCCATTATCACATCTTATATAGTGTGGATCCATTATCACATCTGTCATAGTGTGGATCCATTATCACATCTGTCATAGTGTGGATCCATTATCACATCTGTCATAGTGTGGATCCATTATCACATCTGTCATAGTGTGGACTCATTACATGTTTTCCCATCCAGCAATGTGCTCACAGCACTGTCACATACGGGATTTCATTCCAAAGACAAAGGTGTTTTTTGTCCCTCTTTGCAGTTCATCACATAACTGGTGTTTTATTTAAACAGAGCACAGCTTGGTTCACAGTCGGTGTTAATTTAACGATACCACGTGACATGGAGACAAAATTAACCAGCTTGGCGTTTTTAGGTTTTATTTGACAGCAATAATCTAAAAGAGGACATTCCCCTACAGGACAGAGAAAAGACACCAGTCTATAGGGAAGAGGACATTCCTCTACAGGACAGAGAAAAGACACCAGTCTATAGGGAAGAGGACATTCCTCTACAGGACAGAGAAGAGACAACAGTCTATAGAGACGAGGACATTCCCCTACAGGACAGAGAAAAGACACCAGTCTATAGGGAAGAGGACATTCCTCTACAGGACAGAGAAGAGACAACAGTCTATAGAGACGAGGACATTCCCCTACAGGACAGAGAAAAGACACCAGTCTATAGGGAAGAGGACATTCCCCTACAGGACAGAGAAAAGACACCAGTCTATAGGGAAGCGGACATTCCTCTACAGGACAGAGAAAAGACACCAGTCTATAGGGAAGAGGACATTCCTCTACAGGACAGAGAAAAGACACCAGTCTATAGGGAAGAGGACATTCCTCTACAGGACAGAGAAGAGACAACAGTCTATAGGGAAGAGGACATTCCTCTACAGGACAGAGAAGAGACAACAGTCTATAGGGAAGAGGACATTCCTCTACAGGACAGAGAAGAGACAACAGTCTATAGGGAAGAGGACATTCCTCTACAGGACAGAGAAGAGACAACAGTCTATAGGGAAGAGGACATTCCTCTACAGGACAGAGAAAAGACACCAGTCTATAGGGAAGAGGACATTCCTCTACAGGACAGAGAAAAGACACCAGTCTATAGGGAAGAGGACATTCCTCTTGAGTGATAGTGCCAATACAAAGGTTCTGTCAGTCCTAGGCCTGTCAATACCAATCATGCTGCTAGATAGATGAACCAGGCCAGGGTGACTCCCTGCTGCCTCTCTCCCAGGGAGGTACTGCTGTTTCTGGGTACAGAGAGAGCGATAGGGGGAAGGAGAGGATGGAGGGGGAGGGGGAGGGAGAGAGGGAGAGAGTGGCAGAGAGGGGGAAGGAGGCAAGAATGGGGAGGGAAGGGGAGTGCGAGAAAGACAGACAGACAGACAGACAGACAGACAGAGAGTGATCAAGTGATCAAATATTAGAATGAACTATTCAAGACTACCAGAACCCACTGGATTCTCCAATTACCTTGAATGAGCTACAGGCCAAAATAAAAACCCTCCAACCCAAAAAGGCCTGTAGTGTTGATGGTATCCTCAATGAAATTATAAAATATGCAGATAACAAATTCCAATTGACTAAACTAAAACTCTTTAACAACATCATCAGCTCTGATATCTTCCCCAATACAATGTACAGAGCAAATGGCAAGTTGGCTTTTTACCAAATTATCATACGGCAGACCACGTATTCACCCTGCACACCCTAATTGACAAAGAAACAAACCAAAACAAAGTATTTTCATGCTTTGTTGATTTCAAAAAAGCCTTCGACTCAATTTGAGGGGTCTGCTATACAGCATCTGCTATACAAACTGATGGAAAGTGGTGTTGGGAGAAAAAACATACAACATTATGAAACCCATGTACACAAACAACAAGTGTGCGGTTAAAATAGGCAAAAAAACACATTTTTTCCCACAAGGCCGTGGGGTGAGACAGGGATGCAGCTTAAGCCCCACCCTCTTCAACATATATATCAATGAATTGGCGCGGGCACTAGAACAGTCTTCAGCACCAGGCCACACCCTACTAGAATCCGAAGTCAAATGTCTGCTGTTTGCTGATGATCTGGTGCTTCTGTCACCAACCAAGGAGGGCCTACAGCAGCACCTAGATCTTCTGCACAGATTCTGTCAGACCTGGGCCCTGACAGTAAATCTCAGTAAGACCAAAATAATGGTGTTCCAAAAAAGGTCCAGTCACCAGGACCACAAATACAAATTCCATCTAGACACCGTTGCCCTAGAGCACACAAAAGACGATACATACCTCGGCCTAAACATCAGCGCCACAGGTAACTTCCACAAAGCTGTGAACGATCTGAGAGACAAGGCAAGAAGGGCATTCTATGCCATTAAAAGGAACATTACATTTGACATACCAATTAGTATCTCTCTAAAAATACTTGAATCAGTCATAGAGCCCATTGCCCTTTATGGTTGTGAGGTGTGGGTTCCGCTCACCAACCAAGACTTCACAAAATGGGACAAACAACAAATTGAGACTGCATGCAGAATTTTGCAAAAATGTCCTCTGTGTACAACGTAAAACACCAAATAATGCATGCAGAGCAGAATTAGGCCGATACCCACTAATGATCAAAATCCAGAAAAAAGCGGTTAAGTTCTACAACCACCTAAAATGAAGCGATTCCCAAACCTTCCATAACAAAGCCATCACCTACAGAGAAATACACCTGGAGAAGAGTCCCCTAAGCAAGCTGGTCCTGGGGCTCTGTTCACAAACACAAACACACCCCACAGAGCCACAGGACAGCGACAAAATTAGACTGAACCAAAATATGAGAAAACAAAAAGATAATTACTTGACACATTGGAAAGATTTAACAAAAAAACTGACCCATACTAGAATGCTATTTGGCCTGAAACAGAGAGTACACAGTGGCAGAATACCTGACCACTGTGACTGCCCCAAACTTAAGGAAAGCTTTGACTATGTACAGACTCAGTGAGCATAGCCCTGCTATTGAGAAAGGCCACCGTAGGCAGACCTGGCTCTCAAGAGAAGACAGGCTATGTGCAAACTCCCCACAAAATGAGGTAGAAACTGAGCTGCACTTCCTAACCTCCTGCCCAATGGGATAAATATATTAGAGACACATATTTCCCTCAGATTACACAGATCCACAAAGAATTTGAAAACAATCCCGATTTTGATAAACTCCCATATCTACTGGGTGAAATACCAGTGTTACATCACAGCAGCAAGATGTGTGACCTGTTGCCACAAGAAAAGGGCAACCAGTGAAGAACAAACACCATTGTAAATACAACCCATATTTATTTATTTGTATTTTCCCTTTACTTTAACTATTTGCACTTCATTACAACACTGTATATTGACATAATATGACATTTGTAATGTCTTTATTATTTTGGAACTTTGTGAGTAAGTATGTGTAATCTTTATTGTTCATTTTTTATTGTTTATTTCACGTGTGTTTATTATCTACTTCACTTGCTTTGGCATAAGTTTCCCATGCCAATAAAGCCCCTTGAATTGAATTGAAATGAGAGAGAGAAAGAAGGGGGAGAGAAGATAGAGATAAACAGAAAGAGAGAGAGGGGGAGAGAGAGAGAGGGGAAGAGAGAGAGAGATAAACAGAAAGAGAGAGAGGGGGAGAGAAGAGAGAGATAAACAGAAAGAGAGAGAGGGGGAGAGAAGAGAGAGATAAACAGAAAGAGAGAGAGGGGGAGAGAAGAGAGAGATAAACAGAAAGAGAGAGAGGGGGAGAGAGAGAGAGATAAACAGAAAGAGAGAGAGGGGGAGAGAGAGAGATAAACAGAAAGAGAGAGAGGGGGAGAGAGATACAGAGAAAGAGAGAGATGGGGAGAGAGAGACAGATAAAGACAGAGCGGGGGAGAGAGATACAGAGAAAGAGAGAGAGGGGAGAGGGAGAGAGATACAGAGAAAGAGAGAGAGGGGGAGAGAGAGAGAGAGAGAGAGAGAGAAAGAGAGAGAGGGGGAGAGAGAGAGAGATACAGAGAAAGAGAGAGATGGGGAGAGAGAGACAGAGAAAGACAGAGAGGGGGAGAGAGATACAGAGAAAGAGAGAGAGGGGGAGAGGGAGAGAGATACAGAGAAAGAGAGAGATGGGGAGAGAGAGACAGAGAAAGACAGAGAGGGGGAGAGAGAGAGAGATACAGAGAAAGAGAGAGATGGGGAGAGAGAGAGAGAAAGACAGAGAGGGGGAGAGAGATACAGAGAAAGAGAGAGAGGGGGAGAGGGAGAGAGATACAGAGAAAGAGAGAGATGGGGAGAGAGAGACAGAGAAAGACAGAGAGGGGGAGAGAGATACAGAGAAAGAGAGAGGGGGAGAGAGAGATAAGCAGAAAGAGAGAGAGGGGGAGAGGGAGAGAGAGGGGGAGAGAGAGAGAGATAAACAGAAAGAGAGAGAGGGGGAGAGGGAGAGAGAGGGGGAGAGAGAGAGAGATAAACAGAAAGAGAGAGAGAGAGAGACTAATGTTCCTCACTCCTCCTCATTGCAAGCCATTACTCTATTGATTGAAGCCAACATCGTGCAGATGGATGCCTTCGCAGTGTGACAAGTGCTTTAACCCTTTACACTGGTGGGAATTGGCCTATACAGACAGGGCTACATTGAAATGTTTTTTCGAGAATAACTATGACAAGCATATGCATAACCTTTGGAGCAATTGAAAGGGAGATAATGGGGAAAAGATTAGACCAAAAGGTGTGGACACAACAGTTCATCTGACACAAGACTGAATCCAAACATTACACTGTTGATTTTTTTTGTGAATTTTACACTTACTGTACTTTGTTGATAACAAAATCTGAAAATACTCAAATCACACATTCAATAACATGACCATTCCTGGAAAATGTGGGGTAGTTGCAACATAAGACCAAAAAAATGACAACGGTTTGAGTTAGAGGACTAACTGGTATTTCCAAGTGGCCACACACACCTCTCCAAAGTTCAATTTCATGACTCAAATAATAGTCTTTCAACTATAAGGTATTTTTTTTCCCTAGCTCAGGGGTTTCCCTTTGTAGTCCACATCCGACGAGCGTCAGAGCCGGTGTAGTGTGATTCGATC
>NC_034188.2:3772489-3837489 GCF_002021735.2 Oncorhynchus kisutch
CACTGTATTATAGTGTATGATTCAGAGGGGTTGATTATAACAGCTCCCCCTGCACCTCTCTGATTCAGAGGGGGTTGATTATAACAGCCCTCCCTGCACCTCTCTGATTCAGAGGGGGTTGATTATAACAGCCCTCCCTGCACCTCTCTAATTCAGAGGGGGTTGATTATAACAGCCCCCACCCTGCACCTCTCTGATTCAGAGGGGGTTGATTATAACAGCCCCCCCCCCTACACCTCTCTGATTAAGACCAGTAAATAGAGCCCTTAAGACCAGGAAATAGAGTCGGGTTGATTATAACAGCCCTCCCAGACCAGTAAATAGAGTCCTTAAGACCATTAAATAATACCCGTAAGACCAGTAAATAGAGCTCTTAAGACCAGTAAATAGAGCTCTTAAGACCAGTAAATAGAGTCCTTAAGACCAGTAAATAGAGTCCTTAAGACCAGTAAATAGAGTCCTTAAGACCAGTAAATAGAGCTCTTAAGACCAGTAAATAGAGTCCTTAAGACCAGTAAATAGAGCCCTTAAGACCAGTAAATAGAGCTCTTAAGACCAGTAAATAGAGTCCTTAAGACCAGTAAATAGAGTCCTTAAGACCAGTAAATAGAGCTCTTAAGACCAGTAAATAGAGCTCTTAAGACCAGTAAATAGAGTCCTTAAGACCAGTAAATAGAGTCCTTAAGACCATTAAATAATACCCGTAAGACCAGTAAATAGAGCTCTTAAGACCAGTAAATAGAGCTCTTAAGACCAGTAAATAGAGTCCTTAAGACCAGTAAATAGAGTCCTTAAGACCAGTAAATAGAGTCCTTAAGACCAGTAAATAGAGCTCTTAAGACCAGTAAATAGAGTCCTTAAGACCAGTAAATAGAGCCCTTAAGACCAGTAAATAGAGCTCTTAAGACCAGTAAATAGAGTCCTTAAGACCAGTAAATAGAGTCCTTAAGACCAGTAAATAGAGCTCTTAAGACCAGTAAATAGAGCTCTTAAGACCAGTAAATAGAGTCCTTAAGACCAGTAAATAGAGTCCTTAAGACCAGTAAATAGAGTCCTTAATACCAGTAAATAGAGCTCTTAAGACCAGTAAATAGAGTCCTTAAGACCAGTAAATAGAGTCCTTAAGACCAGTAAATAGAGTCCTTAAGACCAGTAAATAGAGCTCTTAAGACCAGTAAATAGAGCTCTTAAGACCAGTAAATAGAGTCCTTAAGACCAGTAAATAGAGTCCTTAAGCTGTTAGTATTCATTTTCAGCTCTTGCAGAGATCCGGGCATCAGAGAGTATTTTTAATTTAACAAACATCAAAGAGTCTCATTTTCATAGAGTTTCCCTTTGGCATGGTAGAACGACACAAAACTAATACCAGTGGTGTAAAGTACTTAAATAATAAATACTTTAAAGTACTACTTAAGTAGTTTTATGAGAGTATCTGTACTTTACTTTACTATTTATATTTTTGACATCTTTTACTTTTACTAAATTCCAAAATAAAATAATGTACTTTTTACGCCATACATTTTCCCGGACAAGCAAAAGTACACATTTTGAATGGTTAGCAGGACAGGAAAATGGTCAAATTCACGCACTTATCAAGAGAACATCCCTGGTCGTCCCTACTGCCTCTGATCTGGAGGACTCACTAAACAGAGAACATCCCTGGTCATCCCTTCTAGCCTCTGATCTGGAGGACTCACTAAACAGAGAACATCCCTGGTCATCCCTACTGCCTCTGATCTGGAGGACTCACTAAACAGAGAACATCCCTGGTCGTCCCTACTGCCTCTGATCTGGAGGACTCACTAAACAGAGAACATCCCTGGTCCATCCCTACTGCCTCTGATCTGGAGGACTCACTAAACAGAGAACATCCCTGGTCATCCCTACTGCCTCTGATCTGGAGGACTCACTAAACAGAGAACATCCCTGGTCATCCCTACTGCCTCTGATCTGGAGGACTCACTACACAGAGAACATCCCTGGTCATCCCCTGCCTCTGATCTGGTGGACTCACTAAACAGAGAACATCCCTGGTCCATCCCTACTGCCTCTGATCTGGCGGACTCACTAAACAGAGAACATCCCTGGTCATCCCTACTGCCTCTGATCTGGAGGACTCACTAAACAGAGAACATCCCTGGTCATTCTTACTGCCTCTGATCTGGAGGACTTACTAAACAGAGAACATCCCTGGTCCATCCCTACTGCCTCTGATCTGGAGGACTCACTACACAGAGAACATCCCTGGTCATCCCCTGCCTCTGATCTGGTGGACTCACTAAACAGAGAACATCCCTGGTCATCTCTACTGCCTCTGATCTGGCGGACTCACTAAACAGAGAACATCCCTGGTCATCCCTACTGCCTCTGATCTGGAGGACTCACTAAACAGAGAACATCCCTGGTCATTCTTACTGCCTCTGATCTGGAGGACTCACTAAACAAAGAACATCCCTGGTCCATCCCTACTGCCTCTGATCTGGCGGACTCACTAAACAGAGAACATCCCTGGTCATCCTTACTGCCTCTGATCTGGAGGACTCACTAAACAGAGAACATCCCTGGTCCCTCCCTACTGCCTCTGATCTGGAGGACTCACTAAACAGAGAACATCCCTGGTCCATCCCTACTGCCTCTGATCTGGAGGACTCACTAAACAGAGAACATCCCTGGTCCTCCCTACTGCCTCTGATCTGGAGGACTCACTAAACAGAGAACATCCCTGGTCCATCCCTACTGCCTCTGATCTGGCGGACTCACTAAACAGAGAACATCCCTGGTCCATCCCTACTGCCTCTGATCTGGAGGACTCACTAAACAGAGAACATCCCTGGTCCATCCCTACTGCCTCTGATCTGGAGGACTCACTACACAGAGAACATCCCTGGTCATCCCCTGCCTCTGATCTGGTGGACTCACTAAACAGAGAACATCCCTGGTCATCTCTACTGCCTCTGATCTGGCGGACTCACTAAACAGAGAACATCCCTGGTCATCCCTACTGCCTCTGATCTGGAGGACTCACTAAACAGAGAACATCCCTGGTCATTCTTACTGCCTCTGATCTGGAGGACTCACTAAACAGAGAACATCCCTGGTCCATCCCTACTGCCTCTGATCTGGCGGACTCACTAAACAGAGAACATCCCTGGTCATCCTTACTGCCTCTGATCTGGAGGACTCACTAAACAGAGAACATCCCTGGTCCCTCCCTACTGCCTCTGATCTGGAGGACTCACTAAACAGAGAACATCCCTGGTCCATCCCTACTGCCTCTGATCTGGAGGACTCACTAAACAGAGAACATCCCTGGTCCTCCCTACTGCCTCTGATCTGGAGGACTCACTAAACAGAGAACATCCCTGGTCCATCCCTACTGCCTCTGATCTGGCGGACTCACTAAACAGAGAACATCCCTGGTCCATCCCTACTGCCTCTGATCTGGAGGACTCACTAAACAGAGAACATCCCTGGTCATTCTTACTGCCTCTGATCTGGAGGACTCACTAAACAGAGAACATCCCTGGTCCATCCCTACTGCCTCTGATCTGGCGGACTCACTAAACAGAGAACATCCCTGGTCATCCTTACTGCCTCTGATCTGGAGGACTCACTAAACAGAGAACATCCCTGGTCCCTCCCTACTGCCTCTGATCTGGAGGACTCACTAAACAGAGAACATCCCTGGTCCATCCCTACTGCCTCTGATCTGGAGGACTCACTAAACAGAGAACATCCCTGGTCCATCCCTACTGCCTCTGATCTGGAGGACTCACTACACAGAGAACATCCCTGGTCATCCCCTGCCTCTGATCTGGTGGACTCACTAAACAGAGAACATCCCTGGTCATCTCTACTGCCTCTGATCTGGCGGACTCACTAAACAGAGAACATCCCTGGTCATCCCTACTGCCTCTGATCTGGAGGACTCACTAAACAGAGAACATCCCTGGTCATTCTTACTGCCTCTGATCTGGAGGACTCACTAAACAGAGAACATCCCTGGTCCACCCCTACTGCCTCTGATCTGGCGGACTCACTAAACAGAGAACATCCCTGGTCATCCTTACTGCCTCTGATCTGGAGGACTCACTAAACAGAGAACATCCCTGGTCCCTCCCTACTGCCTCTGATCTGGAGGACTCACTAAACAGAGAACATCCCTGGTCCATCCCTACTGCCTCTGATCTGGAGGACTCACTAAACAGAGAACATCCCTGGTCCTCCCTACTGCCTCTGATCTGGAGGACTCACTAAACAGAGAACATCCCTGGTCCATCCCTACTGCCTCTGATCTGGAGGACTCACTAAACAGAGAACATCCCTGGTCCA
The DNA here is from genome assembly GCF_002021735.2 of Oncorhynchus kisutch. Classification (NCBI taxonomy): domain Eukaryota; kingdom Metazoa; phylum Chordata; class Actinopteri; order Salmoniformes; family Salmonidae; genus Oncorhynchus; species Oncorhynchus kisutch. The sequence goes on from NC_034188.2 coordinate 3,776,822, forward strand.
TCCCTACTGCCTCTGATCTGGCGGACTCACTAAACAGAGAACATCCCTGGTCCATCCCTACTGCCTCTGATCTGGAGGACTCACTAAACAGAGAACATCCCTGGTCATCCCTACTGCCTCTGATCTGGAGGACTCACTAAACAGAGAACATCCCTGGTCATCCCTACTGCCTCTGATCTGGAGGACTCACTAAACAGAGAACATCCCTGGTCCATCCCTACTGCCTCTGATCTGGAGGACTCACTAAACAGAGAACATCCCTGGTCATCCCTACTGCCTCTGATCTGGAGGACTCACTAAACAGAGAACATCCCTGGTCATCCCTACTGCCTCTGATCTGGAGGACTCACTAAACAGAGAACATCCCTGGTCCTCCCTACTGCCTCTGATCTGGAGGACTCACTAAACAGAGAACATCCCTGGTCATCCCTACTGCCTCTGATCTGGTGGACTCACTAAACAGAGAACATCCTTGGTCCATCCCTACTGCCTCTGATCTGGAGGACTCACTAAACAGAGAACATCCCTGGTCATCCCTACTGCCTCTGATCTGGAGGACTCACTAAACAGAGAACATCCCTGGTCCATCCCTACTGCCTCTGATCTGGAGGACTCACTAAACAGAGAACATCCCTGGTCCATCCCTACTGCCTCTGATCTGGCGGACTCACTAAACAGAGAACATCCCTGGTCCATCCCTACTGCCTCTGATCTGGAGGACTCACTAAACAGAGAACATCCCTGGTCATCCCTACTGCCTCTGATCTGGAGGACTCACTAAACAGAGAACATCCCTGGTCATCCCTACTGCCTCTGATCTGGAGGACTCACTAAACAGAGAACATCCCTGGTCCATCCCTACTGCCTCTGATCTGGAGGACTCACTAAACAGAGAACATCCCTGGTCATCCCTACTGCCTCTGATCTGGAGGACTCACTAAACAGAGAACATCCCTGGTCATCCCTACTGCCTCTGATCTGGAGGACTCACTAAACAGAGAACATCCCTGGTCCTCCCTACTGCCTCTGATCTGGAGGACTCACTAAACAGAGAACATCCCTGGTCATCCCTACTGCCTCTGATCTGGTGGACTCACTAAACAGAGAACATCCTTGGTCCATCCCTACTGCCTCTGATCTGGAGGACTCACTAAACAGAGAACATCCCTGGTCATCCCTACTGCCTCTGATCTGGAGGACTCACTAAACACATGCTTCGTTTCTAAATGATGTCTGAGTGTTGGAGTGCGCCCCTGGCTATCTGTAAATGATGTCTGAGTGTTGGAGTGCGCCCCTGGCTATCTGTAAATGATGTCTGAGTGTTGGAGTGCGCCCCTGGCTATCTGTAAATGATGTCTGAGTGTTGGAGTGCGCCCCTGGCTATCTGTAAATGATGTCTGAGTGTTGGAGTGCGCCCCTGGCTATCTGTAAATGATGTCTGAGTGTTGGAGTGCGCCCCTGGCTATCTGTAAATGATGTCTGAGGGTTGGAGTGTGCCCCTGGCTATCTGTCAATGATGTCTGAGGGTTGGAGTGTGCCCCTGGCTATCTGTCAATGATGTCTGAGTGTTGGAGTGCGCCCCTGGCTATCCCTAAAAAAAGAAAAGAAATGGTGCCGTCTGGTTTGCTTAATGTAAGCTATTATAAATCATTTATGCTTTTACTTTTGATACTTAAGTATATTTTAGCAATTACATTTACTTCTTATCAAATTAAATCAATTTCACAACAAATACCTAATAATACACATCTAAGTAAAGGAATGGAATTAAGAATAAATAAATTAATAAATATATGGATGAGCGATGTCAGAGCGGCACAGACTAAGATACAGTAGAATAGGATAGAATACAGTATATACATATGAGATGAGTAATGCATAGACTAAGATACAGTAGAATAGGATAGAATACAGTATATACATATGACATGAGTAATGCATAGACTAAGATACAGTAGAATAGGATAGAATACAGTATATACATATGACATGAGTAATGCATAGACTAAGATACAGTAGAATAGGATAGAATACAGTATATACATATGACATGAGTAATGCATAGACTAAGATACAGTAGAATAGGATAGAATACAGTATATACATATGACATGAGTAATGCATAGACTAAGATACAGTAGAATAGGATAGAATACAGTATATACATATGACATGAGTAATGCATAGACTAAGATACAGTAGAATAGGATAGAATACAGTATATACATATGACATGAGTAATGCATAGACTAAGATACAGTAGAATAGGATAGAATACAGTATATACATATGAGATGAGTAATGCATAGACTAAGATACAGTAGAATAGGATAGAATACAGTATATACATATGACATGAGTAATGCATAGACTAAGATACAGTAGAATAGGATAGAATACAGTATATACATATGACATGAGTAATGCATAGACTAAGATACAGTAGAATAGGATAGAATACAGTATATACATATGACATGAGTAATGCATAGACTAAGATACAGTAGAATAGGATAGAATACAGTATATACATATGACATGAGTAATGCAAGGTGTTTAAATATTATTAAAGTGACTAGTGTTCCATTTATTAAAGTGGCCAATGATTTCAAGTCTACATCTATAGTGCAGCGGCCTCTCTGTGTTAGTGATGGCTGTTTAACAGTCTGATGGCCTTGAGATAGAAGCTGTTTTTCAGTCTCTCGGTCCCTGCTTTGATGCACCTGTACTGACCTCACCTTCTGGATGACAGCGGGGTGAACAGGCAGTGGCTCGGGTGGTTGTTGTCCTTGATGATCTTTTTGTCCTTTCTGTCACATCGGGTGGTGTAGGTGTCCTGGAGGGCAGCTAGTTTGCCCCTGGTAATTCGTTGTGCAGACCTCACTACCCTCTGGAGAGCCAGTTGCCGTACCAGGCGGTGATACAGCCCGACAGGATGCTCTGAATTTTGCGTCAGCAAAAGTTTGTGAGGGTTTTAGGTGAAAAGCCTGCTGTCTGTGTGGATGGACCATTTCAGATTAATGAACTTAAAACTTGCTACCCTCTCCACTACTGTCCCATCGATGTGGATAGGGGGGTGCACCCTCTGCTGTTTCCTGAAGTCCACGATCATCTCCTTTGTTTTGTTGACATCGAGTGAGAGGTTATGTTCCAGACACCACACTCCGAGGGCCCTCAGCTCCTCTCTGTAGGCTGTCTAATCAGTTGGTAATCAGGCCTACTACTGTTGTGTCGTCTGCAAACAGGATGGAACTGAGCACACACCCTTGTGGGACCCCAGTGTTGAGGATCAGCGAAGTGGAGGTGTTGTTTCCTATCGTCACCACCTGGGGGGCGGCCCGTCAGGAAGAACCAAGACCCAATTGCACAGGGACTCAAGCTTAACGATGAGCTTGGAGGGTACTATGGTGTTGAATGCTGAGCTATAGTCAATGAACAGCATAATTAAATATTATTTAAATATATTTAAAATCAAATAGATGCAGACTTTGACTCAAGTATTATAGTTGGGTACTTTTTCTACCACGTTTCTTTCTAACAATTATTCTCAGTGTTTTTGCTTTGTGCCAATGTTCTGATTCTTTAATTCTAATGTTTTTCATTGGGTTTATTCAAGCTTCTCATTAAGAAGCTTGAAGAGATAACTGGGTCTGAAATAACTGGGTCTGAAATAACTGGGTCTGAAATAGCACCCTGTTCCCTATATGGTACCTATATGGTACACTACTGTTGACCAGGATGGAACCCTATTCCCTATATGGTACACTACTGTTGACCAGGATGGAACCCTATTCCCTATATGGTACACTACTGTTGACCAGGATGGAACCCTATTCCCTATATGGTACACTACTGTTGACCAGGATGGAACCCTATTCCCTATATAGTACACTACTGTTGACCAGGATGGAACCCTATTCCCTATATAGTACACTACTGTTGACCAGGGTGGCACCCTATTCCCTATATAGTGCACTACTGTTGACCAGGATGGAACCCTATTCCCTATATAGTACACTACTGTTGACCAGGATGGAACCCTATTCCCTATATAGTACACTACGGTTGACCAGGATGGAACCCTATTCCCCATATAGTACACTACTGTTGACCAGGGTGGCACCTTATTCCCTATATAGTGCATGACTGTTGACCAGAGAGACCTATATAGTGAGGAGGTGAAGACCTCATCTTGATTCCCTTAACAACCAACCTGTGAATAGATCCTGGAATAGCACCTTATTCCTTTTAAAGTGCAGTCCTGTTAACCAACCGGTGCGTAGATCCTAGAATAGCAACTTATTCCTTTTAAAGTGCAGTCCTGTTAACCAACCAGGGAACAGATCCTGGAATAGCACCTTATTCCTTTTAAAGTGCAGTCCTGTTAACCCACCGGTGAAAAGATCCTGGAGTAGCTGAACAGTCTCCCCGTAGCGCTCCAGAATGAGACTCTTCACACTCTCCTCTCTCACATTCACCTTTAGATTTGCCTTGATCATTTCCTGCAGAGAGTCAATGATTCAGTCGCTTTTCAACCCCCCCCCCCCCTCCTTCCCCCCTCTGACGGTGTAGACAAGGTTTCCCCAGCGGCAATGATTTCAATCAGCCAGCGTGTGAATTCACAGGCCTTTTCAGAATGGAACGGAACACTCTATAGTAGATTGGACAAATAAGTCATTTTTGTGTGGAAGATGGATTCAAATTGATTTGTGCAACAATGCCTCAAACACAGACACAGACACACGCGCACACACACACACACACACACACACGCACACACACACACGCGCACACACACACACACACGCACACACACAAGCAATTATTTCCCAAACTGTCTCCTTTTTGGATGCAGTGCTGCAAGGAGAGTAGCAGAAGGAGATAGAGATACTCCTAGTGAGCAATTCTCCCATCATGCATCCTGTCCTCTATCTTAACTGTATTGACCTTTAGCTGCTGCATCCTGACCTCTATCTTAACTGTATTGACCTTTAGCTGCTGCATCCTGACCTCTATCTTAACTATATTGACCTTTACCTGCAATTAGATAATGGAGATAAAGGAGAGGGAGAGAAAGACCAAGACACAAATAAAGGATGAGGAGAGAGAGACAGAGAGAGAGAGGGGGAGAGAGGTGAGAGAGAGAGAGAGAGAGAGAGAGGGGGAGAGAGAGAGAGAGGGGAGAGAGAGAGAGATATATATATATAGAGAGATAGAGAGGGGAGAGAGGAGAGAGAGAGAGAGAGAGAGAGAGAGAGAGAGAGGGAGGAGGGGGAGAGAGAGAGAGATAGATAGAGAGGGAGGGGGAGAGAGAGAGGGAGGGGGAGAGAGAGATGGAGGGGGAGAGAGAGAGAGGGAGGGGGAGAGAGAGAGAGAGGGAGAGAGGGAGGGGGAGAGAGAGAGAGAGAGAGAGAGAGGGAAGGAGGAGGGGGAGAGAGAGAGAGAGAGAGAGGGAGGGGGAGAGAGAGAGAGACACAGAGAGAGAGAGAGAGAGAGAGAGAGAGATAACCCAATAGGAGAGCGATAGCCAACCTGCCGTAGCAGTTGTATTAATTGTTGTTGTGTGGCAGAGTAGCGTTTTGTTTCAACGTAATGTCTCCCAGTATCAACACCCATCCAAAAACAATTTCCATATCAATCCCTCCGAACCAATAAGAAGCTGCTTAAGCCTTCAGATGGATGAGAACGCTGTGACATCACAGAGTGACAAACAACCATTATGCCAACACGTCTTTCTGAATGGACCTGTGTGTGTGTGTGTGTGTGTGTGTGTGTGTGTGTGTGTGTGTGTGTATAGGTGTACAGGTGTACAGGTGTATAGGTGCACAGGTGTATAGGTGTACAGGTGTGTAGGTGTACAGGTGTACAGGTGTACAGGTGTATAGGTGTACAGGTGTATAGGTGTATAGGTGTACAGGTGTACAGGTGTACAGGTGTACAGGTGTATAGGTGTACAGGTGTACAGGTGTATAGGTGTACAGGTGTGTAGGTGTATAGGTGTACAGGTGCACAGGTGTATAGGTGTACAGGTGCACAGGTGTATAGGTGTACAGGTGTACAGGTGTACAGGTGCACAGGTGTATAGGTGTACAGGTGTGTAGGTGTACAGGTGTACAGGTGTACAGGTGTACAGGTGTGTAGGTGTATAGGTGTACAGGTGTGTAGGTGTATAGGTGTACAGGTGCACAGGTGTATAGGTGTACAGGTGTGTAGGTGTATAGGTGTACAGGTGTACAGGTGTACAGGTGTGTAGGTGTATAGGTGTACAGGTGCACAGGTGTATAGGTGTATAGGTGTACAGGTGTACAGGTGTACAGGTGTACAGGTGTGTAGGTGTATAGGTGTACAGGTGTATAGGTGTACAGGTGTGTAGGTGTATAGGTGTACAGGTGTACAGGTGTACAGGTGCACAGGTGTATAGGTGTACAGGTGTGTAGGTGTACAGGTGTACAGGTGTACAGGTGTGTAGGTGTACAGGTGTACAGGTGTACAGGTGTGTAGGTGTATAGGTGTACAGGTGTACAGGTGTACAGGTGTATAGGTGTACAGGTGTGTAGGTGTATAGGTGTACAGGTGTACAGGTGTACAGGTGCACAGGTGTATAGGTGTATAGGTGTACAGGTGTACAGGTGTACAGGTGTGTAGGTGTACAGGTGTACAGGTGTACAGGTGTGTAGGTGTTATCTCAGGTGCTGCAAAAGCTCCAACAGTGCAGTGATATCTAGCAACACAATAACAATACACACATTATTACATAGTGCACTATTTAGGGAAAAGACGGAGGAACAGTAGGTTTTAGTAGTGAGAGGAACAGTAGGTTTAATTAACAGTAGGTTTATTAACAGTAGGTTTATTAACAGTAGGTTTAATTAACAGTAGGTTTATTAACAGTAGGTTTAATTAACAGTAGGTTTATCAACAGTAGGTTTATTAACAGTAGGTTTATTAACAGTAGGTTTAATTAACAGTAGGTTTAATTAACAGTAGATGAATTAACAGTAGGTTTATTAACAGTAGGTTTAATTAACAGTAGGTTTATTAACAGTAGGTTTAATTAACAGTAGGTTTATTAACAGTAGGTTTAATTAACAGTAGGTTTAATTAACAGTAGGTTAATTAACAGTAGATTAATTAACAGTAGGTTTATTAACAGTAGGTTTAATTAACAGTAGATTAATTAACAGTAGGTTTATTAACAGTAGGTTTAATTAACAGTAGGTTTAATTAACAGTAGGTTTAATTAACAGTAGGTTTATTAACCGTAGGTTTAATTAACAGTAGGTTTAATTAACAGTAGGTTTAATTAACAGTAGGTTTATTAACAGTAGGTTTAATTAACAGTAGGTTTAATTAACAGTAGGTTTAATTAACAGTAGGTTTAATTAACAGTAGGTTTAATTAACAGTAGGTTTAATTAACAGTAGGTTTAATTAACAGTAGGTTTAATTAACAGTAGGTTTATTAACAGTAGGTTTAATTAACAGTAGGTTTAATTAACAGTAGGTTTATTAACAGTAGGTTTATTAACAGTAGGTTTAATTAACAGTAGGTTTATTAACAGTAGGTTTATTAACAGTAGGTTTAATTAACAGTAGGTTTAATTAACAGTAGGTTTATTAACAGTAGGTTTAATTAACAGTAGGTTTATTAACAGTAGGTTTTATTAACAGTAGGTTTTATTAGTGAGAGGAACAGTAGGTTTAATTAACAGTAGGTTTATTAACAGTAGGTTTTATTAGCAGTAGGTTTAATTAACACACACACACACACAGGAATGTGCCTACACACACACACACAGGAATGTGCCTACACACACACACATGGTACATATTGCTAGTACCAGATCTTTGTGGAGCTACAGGTAACGACTCTTCAGTTGAATAGCGGAGAAAAACGAGTCGTTTCAAAGGGAACCTTGGAATGTACTAGAAGTCTCTGATTGTACAGGAACGTTTCGGAAGCCCAACAACGAACCTTGGAATGTACTAGAAGTCTCTGATTGTACAGGAACGTTTCGGAAGCCCAACAACGAACCGTACGGAATGTACTAGAAGTCTCTGATTGTACAGGAACGTTTCGGAAGCCCAACAACGAACCGTACGGAATGTACTAGAAGTCTCTGATTGTACAGGAACGTTTCGGAAGCCCAACAACGAACCTTGGAATGTACTAGAAGTCTCTGATTGTACAGGAACGTTTCGGAAGCCCAACAACGAACCTTGGAATGTACTAGAAGTCTCTGATTGTACAGGAACGTTTCGGAAGCCCAACAACGAACCTTGGAATGTACTAGAAGTCTCTGATTGTACAGGAACGTTTCGGAAGCCCAACAACGAACCGTACGGAATGTACTAGAAGTCTCTGATTGTACAGGAACGTTTCGGAAGCCCAACAACGAACCTTGGAATGTACTAGAAGTCTCTGATTGTACAGGAACGTTTCGGAAGCCCAACAACGAACCTTGGAATGTACTAGAAGTCTCTGATTGTACAGGAACGTTTCGGAAGCCCAACAACGAACCTTGGAATGTACTAGAAGTCTCTGATTGTACAGGAACGTTTCGGAAGCCCAACAACGAACCGTACGGAATGTACTAGAAGTCTCTGATTGTACAGGAACGTTTCGGAAGCCCAACAACGAACCTTGGAATGTACTAGAAGTCTCTGATTGTACAGGAACGTTTCGGAAGCCCAACAACGAACCGTACGGAATGTACTAGAAGTCTCTGATTGTACAGGAACGTTTCGGAAGCCCAACAACGAACCGTACGGAATGTACTAGAAGTCTCTGATTGTACAGGAATGTTTCGGAAGCCCAACAACGAACCGTACGGAATGTACTAGAAGTCTCTGATTGTACAGGAACGTTTAGGAAGCCCAACAACGAACCTTGGAATGTACTAGAAGTCTCTGATTGTACAGGAACGTTTCGGAAGCCCAACAACGAACCGTACGGAATGTACTAGAAGTCTCTGATTGTACAGGAACGTTTCGGAAGCCCAACAACGAACCGTACGGAATGTACTAGAAGTCTCTGATTGTACAGGAACGTTTCAGAAGCCAAACAACGAACCTTGGAATGTACTAGAAGTCTCTGATTGTACAGGAACGTTTCGGAAGCCCAACAACGAACCGTACGGAATGTACTAGAAGTCTCTGATTGTACAGGAACGTTTCAGAAGCCCAACAACGAACCGTACGGAATGTACTAGAAGTCTCTGATTGTACAGGAACGTTTCAGAAGCCCAACAAAGAACCATACGACACTAAAGTTAAACCAAATGAACGTGTCAAGAGACACTTCTAGATTTATACTGGTGTTTTTAGAAGCTAGATTGAAGAATAGCCCAAGAAAAACAGAATCAATACAAAAGTGAGTGGAGAGTGGCCAACTTCCTGAGTATATGATTGCATAGGAGTGTAACAAGTTCAACCAACAACCTTATGTTTTCCATTAAACAAAACTGTATCCAATTTGAAAACCAACTGAAACCAAAAAAAACCTAGCAGTTGTTTTCCACAGTAATCTACTGTAACTCTTCTCCCCTGCTGTGAAGTTTCCTCCGTTTCTACTCATTTCCACCGACAGTCCCAAATGGCACCCTAATCCCTTTATGGTGCACTACCTTTGGCCTATAGGGCAGGATTTAAATCGTAGGGAGCCATTTGGGACGGACCACCATCACCATCCAGGACTCCAAGTCTGAATAACAAGGAGCTGTATCTGTTCAAAGACCCCAGAAGGAGCTGTTACACACAGGGATAATACAAGCATATATACATCAGCCTCTCCAGGTATAATAAATGCGTGGTTGTTAAAACCTTCTGGATGAGAAGGTCCTTTATCTATCAAAGACCCCAGATACCCTGTACTTCCACAGCTATAGGTCTATGAAATGCATGTGTGGTTGTCCTTCCATCTTCTCTCAGCCAGACAGTAATAGTTAGTAAGAGCAACTTTCCTTTTTAAAGGTGATATGTGCTAATGAGAAACACGTCGCTTCGAGCCGTCACATCCCCCATCCCCCCATCTCTCCATCCCTCCATCCCTCCATCTCTCCATCCCTCCATCTCTCCATCCCTCCATCTCTCCCTCCCTCCATCTCTCCATCCCTCCATCTCTCCATCCCTCCATCTCTCCCTCTCTCCATCCCTCCATCTCTCCATCCCCCCATCTCTCCATCCCTCCATCTCTCCATCTCTCGACCCCTCCATCTCCCCATCCCTCCATCTGTCCATCTCTACTTCTCTCCATCTATCCAGAGAGAGAGAGAGAGAGAGTGGGAGGGGGGGAAAGAGGGGGGGGGGCGAGAGAAAGTAGGAAGAAGGAAGGGAGGGAGGGATTAATACATGGCCCCACACGTACCTCTAGGGGTACCATCCCCCACTGCTCAACTGACACAGTGGCGCACAGAACACAAAAATATTCTTAGAAATATTTAACCTCCACACATTAACAAGTCCAATAGCTCAAATGAAAGATAAACACCTTGTTCATCTAGCCAGCAAGTCAGATTTCTAAAATGTTTTACGGCGAAAACATAGCACATATTTATGTCAAACCACCACCAAAAGATAGGCTAATTTACATAGCCATTTTGTAGAACAATAGATGCAATCACAAAAGCAGGATTAAAAGAAAAATAATTCACTAACCTTTTGAAAATCTTCATCAGATGACAGTAATAGGACATGTTATACAGTACATTTATGTTTTTTTCAATAATATGCAATTTATATCCATAAATCACGGTTTACATTGAACGTCATGGTCAAAAAATGCTACTACAATGTCCGGAGAAATTATGATAACTCTGCCAGATAACAGAAATACACATCATAAACGTTGACTAAATATACATGTTCTACATATACTTAGAAAGATACACTTCTTCTTAATAAAACAGCTGTGTTACATTTATTTTTAACGTTACAGAATTCGTTCACTTGTCAATAATATGAGACGGCGCTCATAGATTAGCAATATGGCTTCGCTATTTCGGAGTCCACAGAAACACATAATAACCACATAAATATTCCCTTACCTTTGCCGTTGTTCGATCAGAAGTCGTGGAAGAAGTCATACTTACCAAAACCAGCGTTTGCCTTTCAAATGTGTGTCTTTGGGTTATCAAACGCGACTAATTTCGGCTGAAAAGCACTCAAAAATCTATGGGTTGCGCATCAAAACTTCAAAATTACATATTATATGTCAACTAAACTGGTCAAACTAAGTTCAGATTCGAGCTAAAACATGTTTTAATCATATATAAAAATCCTTAGCTCGAAAGGACAAGCCTATATCGTTTGGTGGATCTTGGAACAAAGAGAGAAAAAGGCAGAGGCGCGCACGTATTATTGCGTGACCCGAGGGTTTCGTCCCGCCAAAGGGTGAGGGAGCGCGCAATCTTCACAATGAAGCGCCCCATTGAAAGAGGACATCGCGCTGAAGAGATAGAAACTGTTCCCAGATCTGTAGCTGGTTGGGAAGGGTGGGGGCGATGACGTCAAAGTTGGGCCAACTTTTCTGATGACAGAAAGAGTTTGGAAGAATGGCTGCCCTGTGAGTTCTGCTTTACATAGAGACATAATTTGAACGGTTTTAGAAGCTTTAGAGTGTTTTCTATTCAATAATATTTATTATATGCATATATTAGCAATTTTTTACAGATTTTTTGTCAGTTTACTATGGGCACGCATTCCTCCAACGGGGGCAGTATTCTGCCATAGCCTTAACAGGTTTTAAGAGAGAGAGGTGTCAAAGTCATCCTATCTCTGAAACCTACATTGACACCCCTCCTCCTCCACCGCCCACTCCTCCTCTCCTCCAGTACCTCCTCCCCCTCCTCTCCTCCTCCAGCACCTCCTCCTCCAGTACCTCATCCCCCTCCTCTCCTCCTCTCCTCCAGCACCTCCTCCTCCTCCAGTACCTCATCCCCCTCCTCTCCTCCTCCAGCACCTCCTCCTCCTCCAGTACCTCATCCCCCTCCTCTCCTCCTCCAGCACCTCCTCCTCCTCTCCCCCTCTTCCTCTCCTCCTCTCCTCCTCCTCTTCCACCTCTTCCTCCTCCTCCTTCACCACCTCCTCCACCACCTACTCCTCCTCTTCCCTCTCCTCCTCCATCCTCCATCCTCCATCCTTTTCCAACCTCCTCCACCTCATCCTCTACCACCTCATCCTCATCCTCCACCTCATCCTAAAACTACCTCCTCTTCCACCACCTCCTCCTCCACCTCATCCTCCACCACCTCATCCTCCACCACCTCATCTTCCACCTCCTCCTCATCCTCCACCACCTCCTCTTCCACCACCACCTCCTCTTCCACCACCTCCTCTACCTCCTCCTCCACCTCATCCTCTTCCTCCTCCACCTCCTCCTCATCCTCCTCCTCCTCCACCTCATCCCCCTCCACCTGCACCTCCTCCTCCTCCACCTCCTCCTCTTCCACCACCACCTCCTCTTCCTCCTCCACCTCCTCTTCCTCCTCCTCCTCCTCCTCCTCCTCCTCTTACACCTCATCCTCCACCACCACCTCATCCCCCACCTCCTCCTCCTCCTCCACCACCACCTCCTCTTCCTCCTCCACCTCCTCCTCCTCCACCACCTCATCCACCTCCTCCTCCATCTCCTCCTCCTCTTACACCTCATCCTCCACCACCACCTCATCCCCCACCTCCTCCTCCACCTCCTCCTCCTCCTCCTCCATCTCCTCCTCCTCTTACACCTCATCCTCCACCACCACCTCATCCCCCACCTCCTCCTCCACCTCCTCCTCCATCTCCTCCTCCTCTTACACCTCATCCTCCACCACCACCTCATCCCCCATCTCCTCCTCCTCCTCCAACACCACCTCCTCTTCCTCCTCCACCTCCAGGACTCTTTAGCTTCTCTCTCAGCTTTAAAGACAACTGTGAAGTCTTAACATTTTTTATTGCCACAAAACAACATCCATTTTTGGGATCTAAATATGGTACTAGGAGTGCAGTTTGACACAAGATGGCTGACATAACGCTTGGATGATTGGCAGGTTGTACAGCAGAGTGCCAGGCCTCTTTGGGTTGGCTAGAAATATACTCATTACGGGCACAGTTGACACTCTGAGGGGTAAAATGTATTTGTTCATCTGCAGATGTCTTTCTTGGATCATACGATTTAATGTCTCTGGGTGGTTAGTACACGAGCCTCTTAATGGCTTCCATCATCTTCAACGTTGACAGTTTCCTCACAGTAACCCGTTTGTTGTGACTAGCAGTCTGATCTGTGTACCGTATGTCTTAATCATGACTGGGCACAAACTGGTTCAGCATTTCAGGAATGTTTGTCTTTTTTTTCCACCCAAGTTTTAACATAAATCTAAGGACATGGTTCAAAATGTTTTACTTAATTTTCACTAAATGTATCTGCTATTATTTCTTACAACCAACAATAACTTTTGAACATCAGATCAGCAGTTACTTACACCAACACCAATTCCGGATTCAATTTCCGGGCTACCCAAGGCAATTGGGGGGGAGGGCATCCTGGCGAGATTAAGGCCACAGTTTCCCTCCGTTCTACAGTCTCTAGATAATAAAATGGATGACCTCCGATTGATTACTACCCAGTGGACTCTCTTGAAACTGCAATATTATTTAAATTTTCTGACACATGGCTCTCAGACAAGATACACCCCCCCCCCCCCCCAATGACTATCCAACCCGATGGGTTCTCTATTGACCATGGCGAAACAGGACAGTGGAGTCGGGGAAATTGGGAGGGGTTTACCTCTACATCAACTGGTGGACTGACTCCAGCCACTGTTCACCCGTCTTGGAATATCTGATGGTCAAATACCAACTAAGGGATATTTCCTTATTCACTGCTGTTTAGATTAGAACAATAACAAGCTGTTAACGAACTGTACAAGGCTAAAAGGGGTTTCTAACGATCAATTAGCCTTTTTAAAATGATAAACTTGGATTAGCTAACACAACGGGCCATTGGAACAGAGACCTGGCAACGTGGTTCCAGAACAACAACCTCTCCCTCAATGTCAGTAAGACAAAGGAGCTGATTGTGGGCTACAGCAAACAGGGGAGCGAGCACACCCCCGTCCACATCGACAGGGCCGTGGAGCAGGTCGAGAGCTTCAAGTTACTCAATGTCAAAATCACTAAAGGCTTTAAAATTATCCAAAGACACATGGCATAGTTGTGAAGAAGACGCAACCGCAACTCTTCCAATCTCAGGAGGTTGAACAAGTTTGGCATGGGCCCTCAAATCCCCAAAACATTTTTATAGCTGTACCACTGAGGCCATTTTGACTGTCTGCATCACTGCCTGGTGGTGCGGACAGCCCAGTACATAGCTGCCTGGTATGGCAATAACACCGCCGAGCTCCCTGCTATCCAGGACATCTATACCAGATGGTGTGTTAGGAATATCGTTAAAGACTCCAACCACCCAAGCCATTGACTATTTCCTCTGCTTCCCAAATTGTGCAGGCGGTACGGGTGCATCAAGTCTGGCACCAACAAGCTCTTGAACTGCTTCTATCCCCAAGCAATACGACTGATAAATAGCTAACTAAATAGCTACACGTCCTGTGTGAGTTAACCTTGTACCTTTATTGACATATTATATTAAAAAAATTCATGCACGCTCACACACAAATACTCTGTCATTGTCTCACTCACACATAATATGCACATACATTTATACTGACTCTACACACCCGCAAAACCACCCACACACAAGCTGCTGCTACTCTGTCTATCTTATATCCTGTTGCCTAGTCACCTTCCCCCTATACATATCTACCTCCATCACTATACATATCTACCTCCATCACTCCAGTATCCCTGTCTCCTTTCCCCTATACATATCTACCTCCATCACTCCAGTATCCCTGTCCCCTTCCCCCTATACATATCTACCTCCATCACTATACATATCTACCTCCATCACTATACATATCTACCTCCATCACTCCAGTATCCCTGTCTCCTTTCCCCTATACATATCTACCTCCATCACTCCAGTATCCCTGTCCCCTTCCCCCTATACATATCTACCTCCATCACTCCAGTATCCCTGTCACCTTCCCCCGATACATATCTACCTCCATCACTATACATATCTACCTCCATCACTCCAGTATCCCTGTCTCCTTTCCCCTATACATATCTACCTCCATCACTCCAGTATCCCTGTCCCCTTCCCCCTATACATATCTACCTCCATCACTATACATATCTACCTCCATCACTATACATATCTACCTCCATCACTCCAGTATCCCTGTTCCCTATACATATCTACCTCCATCACTCCAGTGTCCCTGTCTCCTTCCCCCTATACATATCTACCTCCATCACTCCAGTATCCCTGTCCCCTTCCCCCTATACATATCTACCTCCATCACTATACATATCTACCTCCATCACTCCAGTATCCCTGTTCCCTATACATATCTACCTCCATCACTCCAGTGTCCCTGTCTCCTTCCCCCTATACATATCTACCTCCATCACTCCAGTATCCTTGTCCCCTTCCCCCTATACATATCTACCTCCATCACTCCAGTATCCCTGTCTCCTTCCCCCTATACATATCTACCTCCATCACTATACATATCTACCTCCATCACTCCAGTATCCTTGTCCCCTTCCCCCTATACATATCTACCTCCATCACTCCAGTATCCCTGTCCCCTTCCCCCTATACATATCTACCTCCATCACTCCAGTATCCTTGTCCCCTTCCCCCTATACATATCTACCTCCATCACTCCAGTATCCTTGTCCCCTTCCCCCTATACATATCTACCTCCATCACTCCAGTATCCCTGTCTCCTTCCCCCTATACCTATCTACCTCCATCACTCCAGTATCCCTGTCTCCTTCCCCCTATACATATCTACCTCCATCACTCCAGTATCCCTGTCTCCTTCCCCCTATACATATCTACCTCCATCACTCCAGTATCCCTGTCCCCTTCCCCCTATACATATCTACCTCCATCACTCCAGTATCCCTGTCTCCTTCCCCCTATACATATCTACCTCAATCACTCCAGTATCCTTATCCCCTTCCCCCTATACATATCTACCTCCATCACTATACATATCTACCTCCATCACTATACATATCTACCTCCATCACTCCAGTATCCCTGTTCCCTATACATATCTACCTCCATCACTCCAGTATCCCTGTCCCCTTCCCCCTATACATATCTACCTCCATCACTCCAGTATCCCTGTCACCTTCCCCCTATACATATCTACCTCCATCACTCCAGTATCCCTGCACAGTGTGGTATTAACTGACCCTGTATATAGTATGGTATTAACTGACCCTGTATATAGTATAGTATTAACTGACCCTGTATATAGTATGGTATTAACTGACCTTGTATATAGTATGGTATTAACTGACCCTGTATATAGTATGGTATTAACTGACCCTGTATATAGTATTAACTGACCCTGTATATAGTATGGTATTAACTGACCCTGTATATAGTATGGTATTAACTGACCCTGTATATAGTATGGTATATAGTATGGTATTAACTGCCCCTGTATATAGTATGGTATTAACTGACCCTGTATATAGTATGGTATTAACTGACCCTGTATATAGTATGGTATTAACTGACCCTGTATATAGTATGGTATTAACTGACCCTCTATATAGTATAGTATTAACTGACCCTGTATATAGTATGGTATTAACTGACCCTGTATATAGTATGGTATTAACTGACCCTGTATATAGTATGGTATTAACTGACCCTGTATATAGTATGGTATTAACTGACCCTGTATATAGTATTGTATTAACTGACCCTGTATATAGTATGGTATTAACTGACCCTGTATATAGTATGGTATTAACTGACCCTCTATATAGTATAGTATTAACTGACCCTGTATATAGTATAGTATTAACTGACCCTGTATATAGTATAGTATTAACTGACCCTGTATATATTATAGTATTAACTGACCCTGTATATAGTATGGTATTAACTGACCCTGTATATAGTATGGTATTAACTGACCCTGTATATAGTATGGTATTAACTGACCCTCTATATAGTATAGTATTAACTGACCCTGTATATAGTATGGTATTAACTGACCCTGTATATAGTATGGTATTAACTGACCCTGTATATAGTATGGTATTAACTGACCCTCTATATAGTATAGTATTAACTGACCCTGTATATAGTATAGTATTAACTGACCCTGTATACAGGATTGTATTTCACTGTACTTTTGTATTTGATAATAAAACTCAGCACTTTAAAATGTTCTCTTTGAATTCACCTTAAACCAATCAAATATGAATCAAAATTAGGCGTCGATCTGCCGCCTGTGTCCAGTGTGTCGAGAGTAGCCTCAAGTAATCTGCAATGTAGTCACACATCTTGTAAATGCTTAGTTCTTAGACATTTGAAACTGGTTGATGTCTAATTTTAGAGAAAGCTTTAGGACACTGAAAGCACATCTCTTATTGACGTAATAATTCATTAAGGTTAAGAACATTTTTCTGGTTTATTATTTTAATACAACCTTTGATCAGGAAGTCTGCCACTTCCCTTATGGACATCAGGATCTTAGTCCCAACGTACACGCTATGAGTTTTGCAGTGCACTACGTTTGAACAGGGCCCATTTAAAGTAGTGCACTATTGTCTATAGTTAAACGGATACCATTTAGGACAGACTACACTACTGTATATAGGAAACCATTTAGGACACACTACACTACTGTATATAGGAAACCATTTAGGACAGACTACACTACTGTATATAGGGACCCATTTAGGACAGACTACACTACTGTATATAGGGAATAGGAAACCATTTAGGACAGACTATACTACTGTATATAGGAAACCATTTAGGACAGACTACACTACTGTATATAGGGAATAGGAAACCATTTAGGACAGACTACACTACTGTATATAGGAAACCAATTAGGACAGACTACACTACTGTATATAGGAAACCATTTAGGACAGACTACACTACTGTATATAGGAAACCAATTAGGACAGACTACACTACTGTATATAGGAAACCATTTAGGACAGACTACACTACTGTATATAGGGAATAGGAAACCATTTAGGACAGACTCCACTACTGTATATAGGAAACCATTTAGGACAGACTACACTACTGTATATAGGGAATAGGAAACCATTTAGGACAGACTACACTACTGTATATAGGAAACCATTTAGGACAGACTACACTACTGTATATAGGGAATAGGAAACCATTTAGGACAGACTCCACTATTGTATATAGGAAACCATTTAGGACAGACTACACTACTGTATATAGGAAACCAATTAGGACAGACTACACTACTGTATATAGGAAACCATTTAGGACAGACTACACTACTGTATATAGGGAATAGGAAACCATTTAGGACAGACTCCACTACTGTATATAGGAAACCATTTAGGACAGACTACACTACTGTATATAGGGAATAGGAAACCATTTAGGACAGACTCCACTATTGTATATAGGAAACCATTTAGGACAGACTACACTACCGTTGAAAAGGGTCACTTAGAAATGTCTTGTTTTCCATTGAAACCTACATGAAATTAGTTGCAAAATGAGCAGGAAATATAGTCAAGGCGTTGGCAAGGTTATAAATAATGACTTTTTTATTTAAATAATTGTGTGCTTCAAACTTTGCTTTCGTCAAAGAATTCTCTATTTGCAGCAATTACAGCCTTGTTGACCTTTGGCATTCTAGTTGTCAATTTGATGAGGCAATCTGAAGAGATTTCACCCCATGCTTCCTGAAGCACCTCCCACAAGTTGGATTGGCTTGATGGGCACTTCTTACGTACCATACTCCCACAACAGCTCAATTGGGTTGAGATCCGGTGACTGTGCTGATCAATCCATTATAGACAGAATAGCAGCTGACCGCTTCCTCCCTAAATAGTTCTTGCATAGTTTGGAGCTGTGCTTTGGGTCATTTTCGTGCTGTAGGAGGAAATTGGCTCCAATTGAGCGCAGTCCACAGGGTATGGCATGGTGTTGCAAAATGGAGTGATGGCCTTCCTTCTTTAAGATCCCTTTTATCCTGTTCAAATATCCCACTTCACCACCACCAAAGCACCCCCAGACCATCACATTGCCTCCACCATGCTTGACAAAGGGCGTCAAGCACTCCTCCAGCATCTTTTCAATTTTTCTGCGTCTCAAGAATGTTCTTCTTTGTGATCCGAACACCTCAAACTTAGATTAGTCTGTCCATAACACTTTATTCCAATCTTCCTCTGTCCAGTGTCTGTGTTTTTTTTCCCATCTCAATCTTTTCTTTTTATTGGACAGTCTGAGATATGGCTTTTTCTTTGCAAAGAGTCGCCTCTTCACTGTTGATGTTGAGACTGGACAGAGGAACTCTGCCTAGAAGGCCAGCATCCCGGAGTCACCTCTTCACTGTTGATGTTGAGACTGGACAGAGGAACTCTGCCTAGAAGGCCAGCATCCCGGAGTCGCCTCTTCACTGTTGACGTTGAGACTGGACAGAGGAACTCTGCCTAGAAGGTCAGCATCCCGGAGTCACCTCTTCACTGTTGACGTTGAGACTGGACAGAGGAACTCTGCCTAGAAGGCCAGCATCCCGGAGTCACCTCTTCACTGTTGACGTTGAGACTGGACAGAGGAACTCTGCCTAGAAGGCCAGCATCCCGGAGTCACCTCTTCACTGTTGACGTTGAGACTGGACAGAGGAACTCTGCCTAGAAGGCCAGTATCCCGGAGTCACCTCTTCACTGTTGATGTTGAGACTGGACAGAGGAACTCTGCCAAGAAGGCCAGTATCCCGGAGTCGGCTCTTTACTGTTGACGTTGAGACTGGACAGAGGAACTCTGCCAAGAAGGCCAGCATCCCGGAGTCGCCTCTTCACTGTTGACGTTGAGACTGGACAGAGGAACTCTGCCAAGAAGGCCAGCATCCCGGAGTCGCCTCTTCACTGTTGACGTTGAGACTGGACAGAGGAACTCTGCCAAGAAGGCCAGCATCCCGGAGTCACCTCTTCACTGTTGACGTTGAGACTGGACAGAGGAACTCTGCCAAGAAGGCCAGCATCCCGGAGTCACCTCTTCACTGTTGACGTTGAGACTGGACAGAGGAACTCTGCCAAGAAGGCCAGCATCCCGGAGTCACCTCTTCACTGTTGACGTTGAGACTGGACAGAGGAACTCTGCCAAGAAGGCCAGCATCCCGGAGTCACCTCTTCACTGTTGACGTTGAGACTGGACAGAGGAACTCTGCCAAGAAGGCCAGCATCCCGGAGTCACCTCTTCACTGTTGACGTTGAGACTGGACAGAGGAACTCTGCCAAGAAGGCCAGCATCCCGGAGTCACCTCTTCACTGTTGACGTTGAGACTGGACAGAGGAACTCTGCCAAGAAGGCCAGCATCCCGGAGTCGGCTCTTCACTGTTGACGTTGAGACTGGACAGAGGAACTCTGCCTAGAAGGTCAGCATCCCGGAGTCACCTCTTCACTGTTGACGTTGAGACTGGACAGAGGAACTCTGCCTAGAAGGCCAGCATCCCGGAGTCACCTCTTCACTGTTGACGTTGAGACTGGACAGAGGAACTCTGCCTAGAAGGCCAGCATCCCGGAGTCACCTCTTCACTGTTGACGTTGAGACTGGACAGAGGAACTCTGCCTAGAAGGCCAGTATCCCGGAGTCACCTCTTCACTGTTGATGTTGAGACTGGACAGAGGAACCCTGCCAAGAAGGCCAGTATCCCGGAGTCGGCTCTTCACTGTTGACGTTGAGACTGGACAGAGGAACTCTGCCAAGAAGGCCAGCATCCCGGAGTCGGCTCTTCACTGTTGACGTTGAGACTGGACAGAGGAACTCTGCCAAGAAGGCCAGCATCCCGGAGTCGCCTCTTCACTGTTGACGTTGAGACTGGACAGAGGAACTCTGCCAAGAAGGCCAGCATCCCGGAGTCACCTCTTCACTGTTGACGTTTGAGACTGGACAGAGGAACTCTGCCAAGAAGGCCAGCATCCCGGAGTCACCTCTTCACTGTTGACGTTGAGACTGGACAGAGGAACTCTGCCAAGAAGGCCAGCATCCCGGAGTCACCTCTTCACTGTTGACGTTGAGACTGGACAGAGGAACTCTGCCAAGAAGGCCAGCATCCCGGAGTCACCTCTTCACTGTTGACGTTGAGACTGGACAGAGGAACTCTGCCAAGAAGGCCAGCATCCCGGAGTCGGCTCTTCACTGTTGACGTTGAGACTGGACAGAGGAACTCTGCCTAGAAGGTCAGCATCCCGGAGTCACCTCTTCACTGTTGACGTTGAGACTGGACAGAGGAACTCTGCCTAGAAGGCCAGCATCCCGGAGTCACCTCTTCACTGTTGACGTTGAGACTGGACAGAGGAACTCTGCCTAGAAGGCCAGCATCCCGGAGTCACCTCTTCACTGTTGACGTTGAGACTGGACAGAGGAACTCTGCCTAGAAGGCCAGTATCCCGGAGTCACCTCTTCACTGTTGATGTTGAGACTGGACAGAGGAACTCTGCCAAGAAGGCCAGTATCCCGGAGTCGGCTCTTCACTGTTGACGTTGAGACTGGACAGAGGAACTCTGCCAAGAAGGCCAGCATCCCGGAGTCGCCTCTTCACTGTTGACGTTGAGACTGGACAGAGGAACTCTGCCAAGAAGGCCAGCATCCCGGAGTCGCCTCTTCACTGTTGACGTTGAGACTGGACAGAGGAACTCTGCCAAGAAGGCCAGCATCCCGGAGTCACCTCTTCACTGTTGACGTTGAGACTGGACAGAGGAACTCTGCCAAGAAGGCCAGCATCCCGGAGTCACCTCTTCACTGTTGACGTTGAGACTGGACAGAGGAACTCTGCCAAGAAGGCCAGCATCCCGGAGTCACCTCTTCACTGTTGACGTTGAGACTGGACAGAGGAACTCTGCCAAGAAGGCCAGCATCCCGGAGTCACCTCTTCACTGTTGACGTTGAGACTGGACAGAGGAACTCTGCCAAGAAGGCCAGCATCCCGGAGTCACCTCTTCACTGTTGACGTTGAGACTGGACAGAGGAACTCTGCCAAGAAGGCCAGCATCCCGGAGTCACCTCTTCACTGTTGACGTTGAGACTGGACAGAGGAACTCTGCCAAGAAGGCCAGCATCCCGGAGTCGGCTCTTCACTGTTGACGTTGAGACTGGACAGAGGAACTCTGCCAAGAAGGCCAGCATCCCGGAGTCGGCTCTTCACTGTTGACGTTGAGACTGGACAGAGGAACTCTGCCAAGAAGGCCAGCATCCCGGAGTCGGCTCTTCACTGTTGACGTTGAGACTGGACAGAGGAACTCTGCCAAGAAGGCCAGCATCCCGGAGTCGGCTCTTCACTGTTGACGTTGAGACTGGACAGAGGAACTCTGCCAAGAAGGCCAGCATCCCGGAGTCGCCTCTTCACTGTTGACGTTGAGACTGGACAGAGGAACTCTGCCAAGAAGGCCAGCATCCTGGAGTCACCTCTTCACTCTTGACATTGAGACTGGTGTTTTGCGGGTACTATTTAATGAAGCTGCCAGTTGAGGAATTGTGAGGCGTCTGTTTCCCAAACTAGACACTCTGATGTACTCTTCCTCTTGCTCGGTTGTGCACCGGGGCCACCCACTCCTATTTCTAATCAGGTTAGAAACAGTTTGCGCTGTTCTGTGAATAGTGTAGTACACAGCGTTGTACGAGATCTTCAGTTTCTTGGCAACTTCTCGCATGGAACAGCCTTAATTTCTCAGGACAATAATAGAAGAAATGTCATTGTTTCTGGTCATTCTGAGCCTGTAATCGAATTAAATCTAAAAGGTCTTGTGTGTATGACATAGACAGAACATCATCTGGAGCTAGATCTACTGTCTCTGTTATATTATGACAGACCAGCTAGATCTACTGTCTCTATTATATTATATTATGACAGACCAGCTAGATCTACTGTCTCTGTTATATTATGACAGACCAGCTAGATCTACTGTCTCTATTATATTATATTATGAGAGACCAGCTAGATCTACTGTCTCTATTATATTATATTATGACAGACCAGCTAAATCTACTGTCTCTATTATATTATATTATGACAGACCATATCTATTGTCTCTATTATATTATGACAGACTAGCTAGATCTAGGTAACACGGTCACCACTGATAAATCCATGATTATCGAAAACTTCAATAAGCATTTCTCAACGGCTGGCCATGCCTTCCGCCTGGCTACTTCAACCTCGGCCAACAGCTCCCCCCCCCCCCCCGCAGCTCCTCGACCCAAGCCTCTCCAGGTTCTCCTTTAACCAAATCCAGATAGCAGATGTTCTGAAAGAGCTGCAAAACCTGGACCCGTACAAATCAGCTGGGCTTGACAATCTGGACCCTCTATTTCTGAAACTATCTGCCACCATCTGCCACCATTGTCGCAACCCCTATTACCAGCCTGTTCAACCTCTCTTTCATATCGTCTGAGATCCCCAAGGATTGGAAAGCTGCCGCAGTCATCCCCCTCTTCAAAGGGGGAGACACCCTGGACCCAAACTGTTACAGACCTATATCCATCCTGCCCTGCCTATCTAAGGTCTTCGAAAGCCAAGTCAACAAACAGGTCACTGACCATCTCGAATCCCACCGCACCTTCTCCGCTGTGCAATCTGGTTTCCGAGCCGGTCATGGGTGCACCTCAGCCACACTCAAGGTACTCAACGATATCATAACCGCCATCGATAAAAGACAGTACTGTGCAGCCGTCTTCATCGACCTTGCCAAGGCTTTCGACTCTGTCAATCACCAGATTCTTATCGGCAGACTCAGGAGCCTCGGTTTTTCGGATGACTGCCTTGCCTGGTTCACCAATTACTTTGCAGACAGAGTTCAGTGCGTCAAATCGGAGGGCATGCTGTCTGGTCCTCTGGCAGTCTCTATGGGGGTGCCACAGGGTTCAATTCTCGGGCCGACTCTTTTCTCTGTGTATATCAATGATGTTGCTCTTGCTGCGGGCGATTCCCTGATCCACCTCTACACAGACGACACCATTCTATATACTTTCGGCCCGTCTTTGGACACTGTGCTATCTAACCTCCAAACAAGCTTCAATGCCATACAACACTCCTTCCGTGGCCTCCAACTGCTCTTAAACGCTAGTAAAACCAAATGCATGCTTTTCAACCGGTCGCTGCCTGCACCCGCATGCCCGACTAGCATCACCACCCTGGATGGTTCCGACCTAGAATATGTGGACGTCTATAAGTACCTAGGTGTCTGGCTAGACTGCAAACTCTCCTTCCAGACTCATATCAAACATCTCCAATCGAAAATCAAATCAAGAGTCGGCTTTCTATTCCGCAACAAAGCCTCCTTCACTCACGCCGCCAAGCTTACCCTAGTAAAACTGACTATCCTACCGATCCTCGACTTCGGCGATGTCATCTACAAAATGGCTTCCAACACTCTACTCAGCAAACTGGATGCAGTCTATCACAGTGCCATCCGTTTTGTCACTAAAGCACCTTATACCACCCACCACTGTGACTTGTATGCTCTAGTCGGCTGGCCCTCGCTACATATTCGTCGCCAGACCCACTGGCTCCAGGTCATCTACAAGTCCATGCTAGGTAAAGCTCCGCCTTATCTCAGCTCACTGGTCACGATGGCAACACCCATCCGTAGCACGCGCTCCAGCAGGTGTATCTCACTGATCATCCCTAAAGCCAACACCTCATTTGGCCGCCTTTCGTTCCAGTACTCTGCTGCCTGTGACTGGAACGAATTGCAAAAATCGCTGAAGTTGGAGACTTTTATCTCCCTCACCAACTTCAAACATCAGCTATCTGAGCAGCTAACCGATCGCTGCAGCTGTACATAGTCTATTGGTAAATAGCCCACCCTTTTTCACCTACCTCATCCCCATACTGTTTTTATTTATTTACTTTTCTGCTCTTTTGCACACCAATATCTCTACCTGTACATGACCATCTGATCATTTATCACTCCAGTGTTAATCTGCAAAATTGTAATTATTTGCCTACCTCCTCATGCCTTTTGCACACATTGTATATAGACTCCCCCTTTGGTTTCTACTGTGTTATTGACTTGTTAATTGTTTACTCCATGTGTAACTCTTTGTTGTCTGCTCACACTGCTATGCTTTATCTTGGCCAGGTCGCAGTTGTAAATGAGAACTTGTTCTCAACTGGCCTACCTGGTTAAATAAAGGTGTTCTCAACTAGCCTACCTGGTTAAATAAAGGTGAAATAAAAATAAATAAAAAATTGTCTCTATTATATTATATTATGACAGACCAGCTAGATCTACTGTCTCTGTTATATTATGACAGACCAGCTAGATCTACTGTCTCTATTATATTATATTATGACAGACCAGCTAGATCTACTGTCTATATTATATTATGACAGACCAGCTAGATCTACTGTCTCTATTATATTATGACAGACCAGCTAGATCTACTGTCTCTATTATATTATATTATGACAGACCAGCTAGATCTACTGTCTATATTATATTATGACAGACCAGCTAGATCTACTGTCTCTATTATATTATGACAGACCAGCGAGACCTACTGTATCTATTATATTATGACAGACCAGCTGGATATACTGTCTCTATTATATTATGACAGACCAGCTAGATCTACTGTCTCTATTATAATATGACAAACCAGCTAGATCTACTGTCTCTATTACATTATGACAGACCAGCTAGATCTACTGTCTCTGTTATATTATGACAGACCAGCTAGATATACTGTCTATATTATAATATGACAGACCAGCTAGATCTACTGTCTCTATTATATTATGACAGACCAGCTAGATCTACTGTCTCTATTATATTATATTATGACAGACCAGCTAGATCTACTGTCTCTATTATATTATGACAGACCAGCTAGATCTACTGTCTATATTATAATATGACAGACCAGCTAGATCTACTGTTTCTATTATATTATGACAGACCAGCTAGATCTACTGTCTATATTATATTATATTATGACAGACCAGCTAGATCTACTGTCTCTATTATATTATGACAGACCAGCTAGATCTACTGTCTCTATTATATTATATTATGACAGACCAGCTAGATCTACTGTCTCTATTATATTATATTATGACAGACCAGCTAGATCTACTGTCTCTATTATATTATGACAGACCAGCTAGATCTACTGTTTCTATTATATAATGACAGACCAGCTAGATCTACTGTTTCTATTATATAATGACAGACCAGCTAGATCTACTGTTTCTATTATATAATGACAGACCAGCTAGATCTTCTGTCTATATTATATTATATTATGACAGACCAGCTAGATCTACTGTCTCTATTATATTATGACAGACCAGCTAGATCTACTGTCTATATTATAATATGACAGACCAGCTAGATCTACTGTTTCTATTATATTATGACAGACCAGCTAGATCTACTGTCTATATTATATTATATTATGACAGACCAGCTAGATCTACTGTCTCTATTATATTATGACAGACCAGCTAGATCTACTGTCTCTATTATATTATATTATGACAGACCAGCTAGATCTACTGTCTCTATTATATTATATTATGACAGACCAGCTAGATCTACTGTCTCTATTATATTATGACAGACCAGCTAGATCTACTGTTTCTATTATATAATGACAGACCAGCTAGATCTACTGTTTCTATTATATAATGACAGACCAGCTAGATCTACTGTTTCTATTATATAATGACAGACCAGCTAGATCTACTGTTTCTATTATATAATGACAGACCAGCTAGATCTTCTGTTTCTATTATATAATGACAGACCAGCTAGATCTACTGTTTCTATTATATAATGACAGACCAGCTAGATCTACTGTTTCTATTATATAATGACAGACCAGCTAGATCTACTGTTTCTATTATATAATGACAGACCAGCTAGATCTTCTGTTTCTATTATATAATGACAGACCAGCTAGATCTACTGTTTCTATTATATAATGACAGACCAGCTAGATCTACTGTTTCTATTATATAATGACAGACCAGCTAGATCTTCTGTCTATATTATATTATATTATGACAGACCAGCTAGATCTAGATGTATCTAGATGTGATAAAGCATTGTCTTCAGATCTCAGGAAAGTAGCCTACCTTCATCAGCTCAAATAGCTTGAGAATAACCTCTCTCTGTTTAGGGTTTCTGTGTTTCAACATCTCTGTAATGCTCTCTGGTCTCACCTGCACAGTCTGTTTCATGGAAAGACCAGGTGTTCCTAATGTTTTGTACACTCAGTGTATATCCGGATGCCTAGTCTCGATACCCCGATACATATCCAACCTTACCATGCCAGTATCACTGCACATTAATTTAAAATGTATAAAAATAAAAACTGAAATACCTTATTTAGTATTCAGATCCTTTGCTACGAGACTCTACATTGATCTCAGGTGCTTCCTGTTTCCATTGATCATTGAGATGTTTCTACAACTTGATTGGAGTCCACCTGTGGTAAATTCAATTGGTTGGACATGATTTGGAAAGGCACACACCAGTCTATATAAGGTCCCACAGTTGACAGTGTATGTCAGAGCAAAAACCAAGCCATGAGGTCAATAGAAGAATGGGTGAAACTCCCCAAAAACAGGTGTGCCAAGCTTGTAGCATCATACCCAAGAAGACTCAAGGCTGTAATCGCTGCCAAAGGTGATTTAACAAAGTACTGAGTAAAGGGTCTGAATACTTATGTAAATGTGATATTTCAGCTTTGTATGTGTAATAAATTAGCAAAACATTCTAAAAACCTGTTTTTGTGATGTCATTATGGGGTATTGTGATGTCATAGTGGAGTATTGTGATGTCATTAAGGGGTATTGTGATGTCATTAAAGGCTGTAACGTAACAAAATGTGGGAAAAAATCCTGAATACTTCCCCAATGCACTGTACTCATGTTCCTCTTCTCTCTATATGTGGTGTGTTTTAGTTGTATAGTACTGCTGATATTCAATACTGCATTGTTGGGAAATAGCAAGAAAGACTTTTCACTGTACATTGAAAATAAAATTTGAAACTTGAAACACAGACACACGAACACGTCTTAA
Source organism: Oncorhynchus kisutch (assembly GCF_002021735.2). NCBI lineage: Eukaryota > Metazoa > Chordata > Actinopteri > Salmoniformes > Salmonidae > Oncorhynchus > Oncorhynchus kisutch. The sequence goes on from NC_034188.2 coordinate 3,804,992, forward strand.
CGTAGAGACATGGCACGACGACAAGGCACACTAAGAGAGCATCATCAATAAAACTATTTTCCCAGCGTCAAATGTCCTGCCTCGTCCACAGGGCTGTCATCAACAAGTGACATCATAGCTTTCACCTTGAATCACCTGGTCAGTCTGTGTCATTTAAACAGCAGGTGTTCCTAATGTTTTGTTCACTCAGTATAGTGGTACCAACGGTAACGGAAGTGCTTTATATGCGTGAACTAATGGTTCAACAAGGTCAGATCACTCTGCTGAGGGGTTCAACAAGGTCAGAGCACTCTGCTGAGGGGTTCAACAAGGTCAGATCACTGCTGAGGGGTTCAACAAGGTCAGATCACTCTGCTGAGGGGTTCAACAAGGTCAGATCACTCTGCTGAGGGGTTCAACAAGGTCAGTGCACTCTGCTGAGGGGTTCAACAAGGCCAGGGCACTCTGCTGAGGGGTTCAACAAGGTCAGAGTACTCTGCTGAGGGGTTCAACAAGGTCAGGGCACTCTGCTGATTGGTTCAACAAGGTCATAGCACTCTACTGAGGGGTTCAACAAGGTCAGAGCACTCTGCTGAGGGGTTCACAAGGTCCCTCCTCTGCGCGCCCTCGGAGATAACTGGCCAGACTAAACTAACTGGAGAGATAGGCTGCGTATCTTTATAAAATGGACCCCTATTCCCTATGTAGTGCACTACTTTTGACCAGAGTCCTATGGACCCCCTTGCAACTGTCTGCCTGTTCACTGTGAGGGGTTATCTCCCCCTCTCCCCCCCCTCCCTCTCCTTCTATCCCCCATCCCTGCTCCCTTCTCTCTCTCTTTCTGTGTGAGGAGTTATCTCCCCTTTCTCCTCTCTCCCCCTCTCCCCCTCCCCCTCATTCTATCCCCCCTCCCCGCTCCCTTCTCGCTCTCCTTCTCTCTCTCTCTCTCTCTCTCTCTCTCTCTCTCTCTCTCTCTCTCTCTCTCTCTCTCTCTCTGTGTGTGAGGAGTTATCTCCCCCTCCCCCCCTCCTTCTATCCCCCCCTCCCCGCTCCCTTCTCTCTCTCTTTCTCTCTCTCTTTCTCTCTCTCTCTCTGTGTGAGGGGTTATCTCCCCTTTCTCCTCTCTCCCCCCCTCCCCCTCTCACCTCCCCCTCCTTCTATCCCCCCTCCCCGCTCCCTTCTCTCTCTCCTTCTCTCTCTCTCTCTGTGTGAGCGGTTATCTCCCCCTCCCTCTCCCTCTCCCTCTCCCTCTCCCTCTCCCTCTCCCTCTCCCTCTCCCTCTCCCTCTCCCTCTCTCCCCGCTCCCCCTCTCTCTCTCTCTGTGTGTGAGGGGCTATCTAGAGCAGTGATGGATCTGTAAACAGGTTTAGACTTAATAGACGAGGGCTACACACATCCTAGCCTGTCATGGAGAGACACTGAGTCACACTCCCTGCAATCCCTGGCATGTGGGAAAACACATTATTCATAGTTTTGTCTCTGTACGTTTTGCCGGAAACTAGGTTAACCAAAAACAAGTTGAATTACAGAAAATGGGCAAGGAAGAAAGAGAAAGAAAGAGAGAGAGCGGGGGGGAAGAGAGTGAGGGGGGGAAGAGTGAGGGGGAGAGAGAGAGTGAGGGGGGGAAGAGTGAGGGGGGGAAGAGAGTGGGGGGGGGGAAGAGTGAGGGGGGGAAGAGTGAGGGGGGGAAGAGAGTGAGGGGGGGAAGAGAGTGAGGGGGGGAGTGAGGGGGGGAAGAGTGAGGGGGGGAAGAGAGTGAGGGGGTGAGTGAGGGGGGGGTGAGGGGGGAATAGAGTGGGGGGGGGAGAGTGACGGGGGAAAAGAGTGAGGGGGGGAAGAGAGTGAGGGGGGGAAGAGAGTGAGTGGGGGAGTGGGGGGGGGAGAGTGAGGGGGGGAGTGAGGGGGGGAATAGAGTGGGGGGGAATAGAGTGGGGGGGGAAGAGAGTGAGTGGGGGAGTGAGGGGGGAATAGAGTGAGGGGGGAGTGAGGGGGGGTGAGGGGGGAATAGAGTGGGGGGGAAGAGAGTGAGGGGGGGAGAGTGAGGGGGGGAAGAGAGTGAGGGGGGGAAGAGAGTGAGTGGGGGAGTGAGGGGGTTCGGAGTGAGGGGGGGAAGAGAGTGGGGGGGGAGAGTGAGGGGGGAAGAGAGTGAGGGGGAGAGAGAGAGCGAGGGGGGAAGAGTGAGGGAGAGAGAGCGAGGGGAGGAAGAGTGAGGGGGAGAGAGAGAGCGAGGGGGGGAAGAGTAATTGGGGGAAGAGAGTGAGGGAGAGAGGGAGCGAGGGGAGGAAGAGTGAGGGGGGAAGAGAGTGAGGGGGGGAAGAGTGAGGGAGAGAGAGAGCGAGGGGAGTACGAGTGAGGGGGGAGAGAGAGAGCGAGGGGGGAAGAGAGTGAGGGGGGGAAGAGAGCGAGGGGGGAAGAGAGTGAGGGTGGGAAGAGAGTGAGGGGGGGAAGAGAGGGAGGGGGGAGAGAGAGCGAGGGGGGGAAAGAGCGGGGGTGAGGGAGAGCGAGGGAGGGGGGAGAGAGGGGGGGGAGGGGGTGAGGGAGAGCGAGGGGGAGATAGCAGGGGGGAGAGAGAGAGCGAGGGGGGGAGAGCAGGGGAGAGAGAGCCAGGGGGGGAGAGAGAGAGAGCGAGGGGGGAGAGAGAGAGAAAGAGCGGGGGAGAGAGATCGAGGGGGGCGGGGGGAGTGAGTGAGGGGGGAGAGAGAGAGAGCGGGGGGAGAGAGAGAGAGCTGGGGAGAGAGAGAGGGTTGGGGAGTGAGAGAGGGTATGGGAGAGAGAGAGAGCGGGGGTGAGATCGAGCGAGGGTGGGTGGGGGAGAAAGAGGGAGGGTGTGGGAGAGAGAGAGAGCGGTGTGGGGTGGGGGTTAAATCTTTGTAATGGATGTTAGGGAATAACAGGGAAATGAAAGTCAAGGTCAGAGCAGTTTAGCAGTGGAACAACTACCTCTCCCTCAATGTCAGTAAGACCAAGGATCAATGATCGGACTACAGGAGAAACAGAGAACTTCTCCATCCACATCGACGGGGCTGTTAGTGGAGCTGGTCGAGAGCTCCAAGTTCCTCGGTGTTCACACCACTAAGGACTTAACATGGTCCACACACACTCGGCTGAATAGATCCTCAAAAAATCCTACATCTGCACCATCGAGAGCATCACTGCTAGGTATGACAGCACTGACCACAAAGCGCTCCAGAGGGTGGTACTGACAGCCCAGTACATCACTGGGGTAGAGCTCCCTGCCATCCAGGACCTCTATGCCAGGTGGTGTCAGAGGGTGGTGCTGACAGCCCAGTACATCACTGGGGTAGAGCTCCTTGCCATCCAGGACCTCTATACCAGGTGGTGTCAGAGGGTGGTGCTGACAGCCCAGTACAACACTGGGGTAGAGCTCCCTGCCATCCAGGACCTCTATACCAGGTGGTGTCAGAGGGAGGACTGAAAAATGTACAAAGATTGCATCCACCCAAGCCATTTCTTCATTTATTTTACTAGGCAAGACAGTTAAGAACAAATTCTTATTTTCAATGACAGTCTAGGAACAGTGGATTAACTGCCTTGTTCAGGGGCAGAATGACAGATTTTTACCTTGTCAGCTCGGGGATTTGATCTTGCAACCTTTCAGTTGCTAGTCCAACATGCTAACCACTGGGCTACCTGTCTCCCCATAGACAATTCACTCTGCTACCTTCCATCAAATGGTACCGGAGCATTGGCTCTCGGACCAACAGGCTCCGAGACAGTTTATACCCCAAAACCACTATACATACAGTTGTTGTCGTAAGTTTACATTCACCTTAGCCAAATACATTTAAACTCAGTTTTCACCATTTCTGACATTTAATCCTAGTAAAAATCCCCTGTTTTAGGTCAGTTAGGATCACCACTTTATTTTAAGAAATGTGAAATGTCAGAATAATAGTAGAGAGAATGATTTATTTCAGCTTTTATTTCTTTCATCACATTCCCAGTGGGTCAGAAGTTTACATACACTCAATTAGTATTAGGTAGCATTGCCTTTAAATTGTTTATCTTGGGTCAAATGTTTCGGGTAGCCTTCCACAAGCTTCCCACAATAAGTTGGGTGAATTTTGGCCCATTCCTCCTGACAGCTGGTGTAACTGAGTCAGGTTTGTAGGCCTCCTTGCTCGCACATGCTTTTTCAGTTCTGCCCACAGATTTTCTGTAGGATTGAGGTCAGGGATTTGTGATGGCCACTCCAATACCTTGACTTTGATGTCCTTAAGCCATTTTGCCACAACTTTGGAAGTATGCTTGGGTCATTGTCCATTTGGAAGACCCATTTGCGACCGAGCTTTAACTTCCTGACTGATGTCTTGAGATGTTGCTTCAATGTATCCACATAATTTTCCTGCCTCATGCAGCCATCTATTTTGTGAAGCGCACCATCCCTCCTGCAGCAAAGCACCCCCACAACACGATGCTGCCACCCCCGTGCTTCACGGTTGGGATGGTGTTCTTCAGCTTGCAAGTGTCCCCCTTTTTCTTCCAAACATAACGATGGTCATTATGGCCAAACAGTTCTATTTTTGTTTCATCAGACCAGACCAAAAAGTATGATCTTTGTCCCCATGTGCAGTTGCAAACCGTAGTCTGGCTTTTTGATGGCAGTTTTGGAGCAGGGGCTTCTTCCTTGCTGAGCGGCCTTTCAGGTTATGTCGATATAGGACTAGTTTTACTGTGGATATAGATACTTTTGTAACTCCAGCATCTTCACAAGGTCCTTTGCTGTTGTTCTGGGATTGATTTGCACTTTCCGCACCAAAGTACATTCATCTCTAGGAGACAGAACGCATCTCCTTCCTGAGCGGTATGACGGCTGCGTGGTCCCATGGTGTTTATACTTGCGTACTATTGTTTGTACAGATGAACGTGGTATCTTCAGGTGTTTGGAAATTGCTCCCAATGATGAACCGGACTTGTGGTCTAAAAAAAAATGTCTGAGGTCTTGGCTGATTTCTTTTGATTTTCCCATGATGTCAAGCAAAGAGGCACTGAGTTTGAAGGTAGGCCTTGAAATACATCCACAGATACACCTCCAATTGACTCAAATGATGTCAATGAGCCTAACAGAAACTTCTAAAGCCATGACATATTTCCTGGAATTTTCTAAGCTGTTTAAAGGCAGAGTCAACTTAGTGTATGTAAACGTCTGACAAACTGGAATTGTGATACAGTGAATTATAAGTGAAATAATCTGTCTGTAAACAATTATTGGAAAAATGACTTGTGTCATGCACGAAGTAGATGTCCTAACCGACTTGCCAAAACTATAGTTTGTTAATTAACAGGAAATTTGTGGAGTGGTTGAAAAACTAGTTTTAATGACTCCAACCTAAATGTATGTAAACTTTCAACTTCAACTGTATCTACCTAAAATACCTTGTTATTATCTATCCTGATGCCTTGTCACTTTACCCTGCCTTCATGTACATATCTACCTAAAATACCTTGTTATTATCTATCCTGATGCCTTGTCACTTTACTCTGCCTTCATGTACATATCTACCTAAAATACCCTGTTATTATCTATCCTGATGCCTTGTCACTTTACCCTGCCTTCATGTATATATCTACCTCAAATACCCTATTATTTTATATCCTGATGTCTAGTCACTTTACCCTGCCTTCATTTACATATCTACCTCAAATACCTTATTATTATCTATCCTGATGTCACTTTACCCTGCCTTCATGTACATATCTACCTAAAATACCTTATTATTATCTATCCTGATGCCTAGTCACTTTACCCTGCCTTCATTTACATATCTACCTCAAATACCTTATTATTATCTATCCTGATGTCACTTTACCCTGCCTTCATGTACATATCTACCTAAAATACCTTATTATTATCTATCCTGATGCCTAGTCACTTTACCCTGCCTTCATGTATATATCTACCTCAAATACCTTATTATTATCTATCCTGATGCCTAGTCACTTTACCCTGCCTTCATGTACATATCTACCTCAAATACCTTATTATTATCTATCCTGATGCCTAGTCACTTTACCCAGATTTACCAAATAGACCCACAGATAGACCCACAGCTCAGTCCACAGACTGAGTCCCAAATGAATCCCTACCAGATAGACCCACAGCTCAGACCACAGGTTGCGTCCCAAATGAATCCCTACCAGATAGACCCACAGCTCAGACCACAGGCTGAGTCCCAAATGAATCCCTACCAGATAGACCCACAGCTCAGACCACAGTCTGAGTGCCAAATGAATCCCTACCAGATAGACCCACAGCTTAGACCACAGGTTGAGTGCCAAATGAATCCCTACCAGATAGACCCACAGCTCAGACCACAGTCTGAGTGCCAAATTAATCCCTACCAGATAGACCCACAGCTTAGACCACAGGTTGAGTGCCAAATGAATCCCTACCAGATAGACCCACAGCTCAGACCACAGGCTGAGTGCCAAATGAATCCCTACCAGATAGACCTACAGTCTCATTCTGTTCAGAACAACCCGGGGTATGATGCTACGTCATCTTGTAACTGTCTAACGTTGTGATCATAAACGTTGGAAGTTTGGACCGTGGTCAGATGTGAAGTTTGGACAGTCTCTCAGTCAGACATTTCCCTCACTCAGACATTTCCCCAACTCAGACATTTCCCTCACTCAGACATTTCCCTCACTCAGACATTTCCCTCACTCAGACATTTCCCCCACTCAGACATTTCCCTCACTCAGACATTTCCCTCACTCAGACATTTCCCTCACTCAGACATTTCCCCCACTCAGACATTTCCCCCACTCAGACATTTCCCTCACTCAGACATTTCCCCCACTCAGACATTTCCCTCACTCAGACATTTCCCTCACTCAGACATTTCCCTCACTCAGACATTTCCCCCACTCAGACATTTCCCCCACTCAGACATTTCCCTCACTCAGACATTTCCCCCACTCAGACATTTCCCTCACTCAGACATTTCCCTCACTCAGACATTTCCCTCACTCAGACATTTCCCTCACTCAGACATTTCCCTCACTCAGACATTTCCCCAACTCAGACATTTCCCTCACTCAGACATTTCCCTCACTCAGACATTTCCCTCACTCAGACATTTCCCCCACTCAGACATTTCCCTCACTCAGACATTTCCCTCACTCAGACATTTCCCCCACTCAGACATTTCCCCCACTCAGACATTTCCCTCACTCAGACATTTCCCCCACTCAGACATTTCCCTCACTCAGACATTTCCCTCACTCAGACATTTCCCTCACTCAGACATTTCCCCCACTCAGACATTTCCCTCACTCAGACATTTCCCTCACTCAGACATTTCCCTCACTCAGACATTTCCCCAACTCAGACATTTCCCTCACTCAGACATTTCCCTAACTCAGACATTTCCCCCACTCAGACATTTCCCTCACTCAGACATTTCCCCAACTCAGACATTTCCCTCACTCAGACATTTCCCTCACTCAGACATTTCCCTCACTCAGACATTTCCCTCACTCAGACATTTCCCTCACTCAGACATTTCTACGAGGCGTAGAGTCAGAGCTCTGACATCATGTATAACATTTTACTGTACTGTATGTTCCGTAGCCGAAGTGAGTAGGACCTTTTAAACAACGTAACATTCACAAGGTCACAAGACTAGACAGATTATCAGGATTCACACTCAGAACAGGTTTTCCTACATGTTCAACCTCTCCCTGACCGAGTCTTGTAATAACTACATGTTCAACCTCTCCCTGACCGAGTCTTGTAATAACTACATGTTCAACCTCTCCCTGACCGAGTCTTGTAATAACTACATGTCCAACCTCTCCCTGGCCGAGTCTTGTAATAACTACATGTTCAACCTCTCCCTGACCGAGTCTTGTAATAAATACATGTTCAACCTCTCCCTGACCGAGTCTTGTAATAACTACATGTTCAACCTCTCCCTGACCGAGTCTTGTAATAACTACATGTTCAACCTCTCCCTGACCGAGTCTTGTAATAACTATATGTTCAACCTCTCCCTGACCGAGTCTTGTAATAACTACATGTTCAACCTCTCCCTGACCGAGTCTTGTAATAACTACATGTTCAACCTCTCCCTGACCGAGTCTTGTAATAACTACATGTTCAACCTCTCCCTGACCGAGTCTTGTAATAACTACATGTCCAACCTCTCCCTGACCGAGTCTTGTAATAACTACATGTTCAACCTCTCCCTGACCGAGTCTTGTAATAACTACATGTCCAACCTCTCCCTGACCGAGTCTTGTAATAACTACATGTTCAACCTCTCCCTGACCGAGTCTTGTAATAACTACATGTCCAACCTCTCCCTGACCGAGTCTTGTAATAACTACATGTTCAACCTCTCCCTGACCGAGTCTTGTAATAACTACATGTCCAACCTCTCCCTGACCGAGTCTTGTAATAACTACATGTTCAACCTCTCCCTGACCGAGTCTTGTAATAACTACATGTTCAACCTCTCCCTGACCGAGTCTTGTAATAACTACATGTTTCAAGCAGACCACCATAGTCCGTGTGCCCAAGAATGACAAAGCAACATGTCTAAATTACTACCACCCCCAAGTACTCACACCCGTCACCATGAATTGCTTTTGAAAGGCTGGACATGGCTCACATATAACAAGGCTGCTTCCTGCCATCCAGGACCTCTATAACAAGGCTGCTTCCTGCCATCCAGGACCTCTATAACAAGGAGGCTTCCTGCCATCCAGGACCTCTATGACAAGGCTGCTTCCTGCCATCCAGGACCTCTATAACAAGGAGGCTTCCTGCCATCCAGGATCTCTATAACAAGGCTGCTTCCTGAAATCCAGGACCTCTATAACAAGGAGGCTTCCTGCCATCCAGGACCTCTATAACTAGGCTGCTTCCTGCCATACAGGACCTCTATAACAAGGCTGCTTCCTGCCATCCAGGACCTCTATAACAAGGAGGCTTCCTGCCATCCAGGACCTCTATAACAAGGCTGCTTCCTGCCATCCATGACCTCTATAACAAGGCTGCTTCCTGCCATCCAGGACCTCTATAACAAGGCTGCTTCCTGCCATCCAGTACCTCTATAACAAGGCTGCTTCCTGCCATCCAGGACCTCTATAACAAGGAGGCTTCCTGCCATCCAGGACCTCTATAACAAGGCTGCTTCCTGCCATCCAGGACCTCTATAACAAGGCTGCTTCCTGCCATCCAGGACCTCTATAACAAGGAGGCTTCCTGCCATCCAGGACCTCTATAACAAGGCTGCTTTCTGCCATCCAGGACCTCTATAACAAGGAGGCTTCCTGCCATCCAGGACCTCTATAACAAGGCTGCTTCCTGAAATCCAGGACCTCTATAACAAGGAGGCTTCCTGCCATCCAGGACCTCTATAACTAGGCTGCTTCCTGCCATACAGGACCTCTATAACAAGGCTGCTTCCTGCCATCCAGGACCTCTATAACAAGGAGGTTTCCTGCCATCCAGGACCTCTATAACAAGGCTGCTTCCTGCCATCCATGACCTCTATAACAAGGCTGCTTCCTGCCATCCAGTACCTCTATAACAAGTCTGCTTCCTGCCATCCAGGACCTCAATAACAAGGCTGCTTCCTGCCATCCAGGACCTCTATAACAAGGCTGCTTCCTGCCATACAGGACCTCTATAACAAGGCTGCTTCCTGCCATCCAGGACCTCTATAACAAGGCTGCTTCCTGCCATCCAGGACCTCTATAACAAGGCTGCTTCCTGCCATCCAGGACCTCTATAACAAGGCTGCTTCCTGCCATCCAGGACCTCTATAACAAGGCTGCTTCCTGCCATCCAGGACCTCTATAACAAGGAGGCTTCCTGCCATCCAGTACCTCTATAACAAGGCTGCTTCCTGCCATCCAGGACCTCTATAACAAGGAGGCTTCCTGCCATCCAGTACCTCTATAACAAGGCTGCTTCCTGCCATCCAGGACCTCTATAACAAGGCTGCTTCCTGCCATCCAGTACCTCTATAACAAGGCTGCTTCCTGCCATCCAGGACCTCTATAATAAGGCTGCTTCCTGCCATCCAGGACCTCTATAACAAGGCTGCTTCCGACTGTTTTACCACTATCAAGGCACAAGGTGAGACCCAGATGCAGACACAGGAGGCAGATGGTTGGAGTCTTACAATGTTTATTAATCCCAAAGGGAGTAGGCAAGAGAATGGTCGTGGACAGGCAAAAAGGTCAAAACCAGATCAGAGTCTAGGAGGTACAGAGTGGCAGACAGGCTCGTGGTCAAGGCAGGCGGTATGATCAGGCAGGCAGGTACAGAGTCCAGAAACAGGCAACGGTCAAAACTAGGAGGACTAGAAAAAGGAGAATAGCAAAAAGCAGGAGAACGGGGAAAACACTGGTTGACTTGGAAACATACAAGATGAACTGGTACAGAGAGACAGGAAACACAGGGATAAATACACTGGTACAGAGAGACAGGAAACACAGGGATAAATACACTGGTACAGAGAGACAGGAAACACAGGGATAAATACACTGGTACAGAGAGACAGGAAACACAGGGATAAATACACTGGTACAGAGAGACAGGAAACACAGGGATAAATACACTGGTACAGAGAGACAGGAAACACAGGGATAAATACACTGGTACAGAGAGACAGGAAACACAGGGATAAATACACTGGTACAGAGAGACAGGAAACACAGGGATAAATACACTGGTACAGAGAGACAGGAAACACAGGGATAAATACACTGGTACAGAGAGACAGGAAACACAGGGATAAATACACTGGTACAGAGAGACAGGAAACACAGGGATAAATACACTGGTACAGAGAGACAGGAAACACAGGGATAAATACACTGGTACAGAGAGACAGGAAACACAGGGATAAATACACTGGTACAGAGAGACAGGAAACACAGGGATAAATACACTGGTACAGAGAGACAGGAAACACAGGGATAAATACACTGGTACAGAGAGACAGGAAACACAGGGATAAATACACTGGTACAGAGAGACAGGAAACACAGGGATAAATACACTGGCACAGAGAGACAGGAAACACAGGGATAAATACACTGGTACAGAGAGAGAGGAAACACAGGGATAAATACACTGGTACAGAGAGACAGGAAACACAGGGATAAATACACTGGTACAGAGAGACAGGAAACACAGGGATAAATACACTGGTACAGAGAGACAGGAAACACAGGGATAAATACACTGGGACAGAGAGACAGGAAACAAAGGGATAAATACACTGGTACAGAGAGACAGGAAACACAGGGATAAATACACTGGTACAGAGAGACAGGAAGCACAGGGATAAATACACTGGCACAGAGAGACAGGAAACACAGGGATAAATACACTGGGACAGAGAGACAGGAAACACAGGGATAAACACACTGGTACAGAGAGACAGGAAACACAGGGATAAATACACTGGTACAGAGAGACAGGAAACACAGGGATAAATACACTGGCACAGAGAGACAGGAAACACAGGGATAAATACACTGGTACAGAGAGACAGGAAACACAGGGATAAATACACTGGTACAGAGAGACAGGAAACACAGGGATAAATACACTGGTACAGAGAGACAGGAAACACAGGGATAAATACACTGGTACAGAGAGACAGGAAACACAGGGATAAATACACTGGTACAGAGAGACAGGAAACACAGGGATAAATACACTGGTACAGAGAGACAGGAAACACAGGGATAAATACACTGGTACAGAGAGACAGGAAACACAGGGATAAATACACTGGTACAGAGAGACAGGAAACACAGGGATAAATACACTGGTACAGAGACAGGAAACACAGGGATAAATACACTGGGGTAAACAAGCGACACCTGGAGGGGGTGGAGACAATTACAGGGACAGGTCAGGGCGTGACAACCACAGATGCCGGGAGCTGACACTGTCGTAGTCCATGTGGGGTCAAACGACATCAGGAGGGCTAGTTCGGAATATTTGAAAATGGATTTTAAAGAACAGATTTTAGCATTAAAAGACTCCAAAAACAGGCCAGTCATTTCAGGTCCAGTACCATCGTTGGGCCACGGGTGTGAAAGATTCAGCAGACTGCTGGCATTACACATCTGGCTAAAAGACTGTAGCTCTGCTGGAGTCACTTTTATTGATGACTTTGACACCTTCTGGAAACAGAAGATGCTCTACAGGAATGACGGAGTCCATCCAAATCATCTTGACTCCTGGACTCTGTCCACACATTTCAAGGCTGCGTTGAAACAATGACTGGTAAATGATCCAAGACCAGCTCAGTTAATCCCTACCATCATGACAATGAGTCGTTGTAATGCTGCACCAAATGTACAGGATCTTAGGGGCATTGGCAAACACAGTGTAAGTAATTTAATTTATGTACTCCTAAATTGCACTGAATACATCTGGTTATCCTACAGCTATTTTAAGCAGTAGTCATGAGCCTATAAACCAGAGTTACACTGTTAGTTACACTGTTAGCACTGAGCCGGTGTGCAATAGTAGGAAGACCACTTTATGCAGTTCACCCTGCACTATCAGTTCCATTGTAAATAACATGAGCAAATCTACCTCTGATACGCTTCCCAGTAAAGCATTAAAAACAATCAAGAAACCGAGAAAAGTGCTTAAAATAGACCATATTAACATATGTAGCCCAAGAAACAAGGTCCATGAAGTCAATAACTTGCTTGTAACAGATGACATTTATATTCTATCTCTGAAACTCACTTAGATAATACCTTTGATGATAGTGGTAGCAATACATGGTTATAACATCTACAGAAAAGACAGAAATGCCAACGGAGGCGGTGTTGCTGTCTATATTCAGAACCACATTACTGTAATGATTAGAGACTATCTAATGTTAAATACTGTTGAAGTAATATGGCTACAGGTTAATCTGACTCACCTAAAGCCCATTCTGGTGGGAAGCTGCTATAGACCACCAAGTGCTAACAGTCAGTATCTGGATAATGTTAAATACTGTTGAAGTAATATGGCTACAGGTTCATCTGCCTCACCTAAAGCCCATTCTGGTGGGAAGCTGCTATAGACAGTCAGTATCTGGATAATGTTAAATACTGTTGAAGTAATATGGCTACAGGTTCATCTGCCTCACCTAAAGCCCATTCTGGTGGGAAGCTGCTATAGACAGTCAGTATCTGGATAATGTTAAATACTGTTGAAGTAATATGGCTACAGGTTCATCTGCCTCTCCTAAAGCCCATTCTGGTGGGAAGCTGCTACAGACCACCAAGTGCTAACAGTCAGTATCTGGATAACATGTGTGAAATGCTTGATTATGTATGTGATATCAACAGAGAGGTATATTTTCTGGGTGATTTAAATATTGACTATCATCAAGCTGCCCACTTAGGAAAACACTTCAAACTGTAAAGTTTCAATCTATCAGGGTAGTTACAAACAGCACAGGGATTAAATCATTAACATTTATTGATCGCATCTTTACTAATGCTGCAGAAATGTGCTCTAAAGCATTATCCAGATCCATGGGATGTAGTGATCACAATATAGTAGCCATATCTAGGAAAACCACAGTTACAAAGGCTGGAACTAATATAGTGTATAAGAGGTCAGGCTGGGCCTAATATAGTGTTTAAGAGGTCAGGATGGGCCTAATATAGTGTATAAGAGGTCAGGCTGGACCTAATATAGTGTTTAAGAGGTCAGGCTGGGCCTAATATAGTGTATAAGAGGTCAGGCTGGGCCTAATATAGTGTATAAGAGGTCAGGCTGGGCCTTATATAGTGTATAAGAGGTCAGGCTGGGTCTAATATAGTGTATAAGAGGTCAGGCTGGGCCTAATATAGTGTATAAGAGGACATACAATATGTTTTGTAGTGATTCATATGTTGATGATGTAAAGAATATTCGCTGGTCTGTGGTGTGTAATGCCTCACAAGTCCTCAACTGGCAGCTTCATTAAATAGTACCCGCAAAACACCCGTCTCAACATCAACAGTGAAGAGGTGACTCCGGGATGCTGGCCTTCTAGGCAGAGTTCCTCTGTCCAGTCTCAACATCAACAGTGAAGAGGTGACTCCGGGATGCTGGCCTTCTAGGCAGAGTTCCTCTGTCCAGTCTCAACATCAACAGTGAAGAGGTGACTCCGGGATGCTGGCCTTCTAGGCAGAGTTCCTCTGTCCAGTCTCAACATCAACAGTGAAGAGGTGACTCCGGGATGCTGGCCATCTAGGCAGAGTTCCTCTGTCCAGTCTCAACGTCAACAGTGAAGAGGTGACTCCGGGATGCTGGCCATCTAGGCAGAGTTCCTCTGTCCAGTCTCAACGTCAACAGTGAAGAGGCGACTCCGGGATGCTGGCCTTCTAGGCAGAGTTCCTCTGTCCAGTCTCAACGTCAACAGTGAAGAGGTGACTCCGGGATGCTGGCCATCTAGGCAGAGTTCCTCTGTCCAGTCTCAACGTCAACAGTGAAGAGGCGACTCCGGGATGCTGGCCTTCTAGGCAGAGTTCCTCTGTCCAGTCTCAACGTCAACAGTGAAGAGGCGACTCCGGGATGCTGGCCTTCTTGGCAGAGTTCCTCTGTCCAGTCTCAACGTCAACAGTGAAGAGGCGACTCCGGGATGCTGGCCTTCTAGGCAGAGTTCCTCTGTCCAGTCTCAACGTCAACAGTGAAGAGGCGACTCCGGGATGCTGGCCTTCTTGGCAGAGTTCCTCTGTCCAGTCTCAACGTCAACAGTGAAGAGGCGACTCCGGGATGCTGGCCTTCTAGGCAGAGTTCCTCTGTCCAGTCTCAACGTCAACAGTGAAGAGGCGACTCCGGGATGCTGTCCTTCTAGGCTGAGTTCCTCTGTCCAGTCTCAACGTCAACAGTGAAGAGGCGACTCCGGGATGCTGGCCTTCTAGGCAGAGTTCCTCTGTCCAGTCTCAACGTCAACAGTGAAGAGGCGACTCCGGGATGCTGGCCTTCTAGGCAGAGTTCCTCTGTCCAGTCTCAACGTCAACAGTGAAGAGGCGACTCCGGGATGCTGGCCTTCTTGGCAGAGTTCCTCTGTCCAGTCTCAACGTCAACAGTGAAGAGGCGACTCCGGGATGCTGGCCTTCTAGGCAGAGTTCCTCTGTCCAGTCTCAACGTCAACAGTGAAGAGGTGACTCCGGGATGCTGGCCTTCTAGGCAGAGTTCCTCTGTCCAGTCTCAACGTCAACAGTGAAGAGGCGACTCCGGGATACTGGCCATCTAGGCAGAGTTCCTCTGTCCAGTCTCAACGTCAACAGTGAAGAGGTGACTCCGGGATGCTGGCCTTCTAGGCAGAGTTCCTCTGTCCAGTCTCAACGTCAACAGTGACGAGGTGACTCCGGGATGCTGGCCTTCTAGGCAGAGTTCCTCTGTCCAGTCTCAACGTCAACAGTGAAGAGGCGACTCCGGGATACTGGCCATCTAGGCAGAGTTCCTCTGTCCAGTCTCAACGTCAACAGTGAAGAGGCGACTCCGGGATGCTGGCCATCTAGGCAGAGTTCCTCTGTCCAGTCTCAACGTCAACAGTGAAGAGGCGACTCCGGGATGCTGGCCATCTAGGCAGAGTTCCTCTGTCCAGTCTCAACGTCAACAGTGACGAGGTGACTCCGGGATGCTGGCCTTCTTGGCAGAGTTGCAAAGAAAAAGCCATATCTCAGACTGGCCAATAAAAAGAAAAGATTAAGATGGACAAAAGAACACAGACACTGGACAGAGGAACTCTGCCTAGAAGACCAGCATCCTGGAGTCACCTCTACACTGTTAACGCTGAGACTGGACAGAGGAACTATGCCTAGAAGACCAGCATCCTGGAGTCACCTCTACACTGTTAACGCTGAGACTGGACTCGTTTATATAGTCAGGTTACTCATTGACTTAGTACTGGTACCCTGTGTATATAGTCAGGTTACTCATTGACTCAGTACTGGTACTCTGTGTATATAGTCAGGTTACTCATTGACTCAGTACTGGTACTCTGTGTATATAGTCAAGTTAGTCATTGACTCAGTACTGGTACTCTGTGTATATAGTCAGGTTACTCATTGACTTAGTACTGGTACCCTGTGTATATAGTCAGGTTACTCATTGACTCAGTACTGGTACTCTGTGTGACCTGACTATATACACGGAGTACCAGTACTGAGTCAATGAGTAACCTGACTATATACACAGAGTACCAGTACTGAGTCAATGAGTAACCTGACTATATACACAGTGTACCAGTACTGAGTCAATGAGTAACCTGACTATATATACAGGGTACCAGTACTGAGTGTATATAGTCAGGTTACTCATTGACTCAGTACTGGTACCCTGTATATATAGTCAGGTTACTCATTGGCTCAGTACTGGTACTCTGTGTATATAGTCAGGTTACTCATTGGCTCAGTACTGGTACTCTGTATATATAGTCAGGTTACTCATTGACTCAGTACTGGTACTCTGTATATATAGTCAGGTTACTCATTGACTCAGTACTGGTACTCTGTATATATAGTCAGGTTACTCATTGACTCAGTACTGGTACTCTGTATATATAGTCAGGTTTCTCATTGACTCAGTACTGGTACTCTGTGTATATAGTCAGGTTACTCATTGACTCAGTACTGGTACTCTGTATATATAGTCAGGTTTCTCATTGACTCAGTACTGGTACTCTGTGTATATAGTCAGGTTTCTCATTGACTCAGTACTGGTACTCTGTATATATAGTCAGGTTACTCATTGACTCAGTACTGGTACTCTGTGTATATAGTCAGGTTACTCATTGACTCAGTACTGGTACTCTGTGTATATAGTCAGGTTACTCATTGACTCAGTACTGGTACTCTGTGTATATAGTCAGGTTACTCATTGACTCAGTACTGGTACTCCGTGTATATAGTCAGGTCACTCATTGACTTAGTACTGGTACTCTGTGTATATAGTCAGGTTACTCATTGACTCAGTACTGGTACTCTGTGTATATAGTCAGGTTACTAATTGACTCAGTACGGGTACTCTGTGTATATAGTCAGGTTAGTCATTGACTCAGTACTGGTACTCTGTGTATATAGTCATGTTACTCATTGACTCAGTACTGGTACCCTGTGTATATAGTCAGGTTGCTCATTGACTCAGTACTGGTACTATGTGTATATAGTCAGGTTACTCATTGACTCAGTACTGGTACTCTGTTTATATAGTCAGGTTACTCATAGACTCAGTACTGGTACTCTGTGTATATAGTTAGGTTACTCATTGACTCAGTACTGGTACTCTGTTTATATAGTCAGGTTACTCATTGACTCAGTACTGGTACTCTGTGTATATAGTCAGGTTACTCATTGACTCAGTACTGGTACCCTGTGTATATAATCAGGTTACTCATTGACTCAGTACTGGTACTCTGTGTATATAGTCAGGTTACTCATTGACTCAATACTGGTACTCTGTGTATATAGTCAGGTTACTCATTGACTCAGTACTGGTACTCTGTGTATATAGTCAGGTTACTCATTGACTCAGTACTGGTACTCCGTGTATATAGTCAGGTCACTCATTGACTTAGTACTGGTACTCTGTGTATATAGTCAGGTTACTCATTGACTCAGTACTGGTACTCTGTGTATATAGTCAGGTTACTAATTGACTCAGTACGGGTACTCTGTGTATATAGTCAGGTTAGTCATTGACTCAGTACTGGTACTCTGTGTATATAGTCATGTTACTCATTGACTCAGTACTGGTACCCTGTGTATATAGTCAGGTTGCTCATTGACTCAGTACTGGTACTATGTGTATATAGTCAGGTTACTCATTGACTCAGTACTGGTACTCTGTTTATATAGTCAGGTTACTCATAGACTCAGTACTGGTACTCTGTGTATATAGTTAGGTTACTCATAGACTCAGTACTGGTACTCTGTTTATATAGTCAGGTTACTCATTGACTCAGTACTGGTACTCTGTGTATATAGTCAGGTTACTCATTGACTCAGTACTGGTACCCTGTGTATATAATCAGGTTACTCATTGACTCAGTACTGGTACTCTGTGTATATAGTCAGGTTACTCATTGACTCAATACTGGTACTCTGTGTATATAGTCAGGTTACTCATTGACTCAGTACTGGTACTCTGTGTATATAGTCAGGTTACTCATTGACTCAGTACTGGTACTCTGTGTATATAGTCAGGTTACTCATTGACTCAGTACTGGTACCCTGTATATATAGTCAGGTTACTCATTGACTCAGTACTGGTACCCTGGTACTCTGTATATATTGTCAGGTTACTCATTGACGCAGTACTGGTACCCTGTATATATAGTCAGGTTACTCATTGACTCAGTACTGGTACCCTGTATATATAGTCAGGTTACTCATTGACTCAGTACTGGTACTCTGTGTATATAGTCAGGTTACTCATTGACTCAGTACTGGTACCCTGTATATATAGTCAGGTTACTCATTGACTCAGTACTGGTACTCTGTGTATATAGTCAGGTTACTCATTGACTCAGTACTGGTACCCTGTATATATAGTCAGGTTACTCATTGGCTCAGTACTGGTACTCTGTGTATATAGTCAGGTTACTCATTGGCTCAGTACTGGTACTCTGTATATATAGTCAGGTTACTCATTGACTCAGTACTGGTACTCTGTATATATAGTCAGGTTACTCATTGACTCAGTACTGGTACTCTGTATATATAGTCAGGTTACTCATTGACTCAGTACTGGTACTCTGTATATATAGTCAGGTTTCTCATTGACTCAGTACTGGTACTCTGTGTATATAGTCAGGTTACTCATTGACTCAGTACTGGTACTCTGTATATATAGTCAGGTTTCTCATTGACTCAGTACTGGTACTCTGTGTATATAGTCAGGTTTCTCATTGACTCAGTACTGGTACTCTGTATATATAGTCAGGTTACTCATTGACTCAGTACTGGTACTCTGTGTATATAGTCAGGTTACTCATTGACTCAGTACTGGTACTCTGTGTATATAGTCAGGTTACTCATTGACTCAGTACTGGTACTCTGTATATATAGTCAGGTTTCTCATTGACTCAGTACTGGTACTCTGTGTATATAGTCAGGTTTCTCATTGACTCAGTACTGGTACTCTGTATATATAGTCAGGTTACTCATTGACTCAGTACTGGTACTCTGTGTATATAGTCAGGTTACTCATTGACTCAGTACTGGTACTCTGTGTATATAGTCAGGTTACTCATTGACTCAGTACTGGTACTCTGTGTATATAGGCAGGTTACTCATTGACTCAGTACTGGTACTCTGTGTATATAGTCAGGTTACTCATTGACTCAGTACTGGTACTCTGTATATATAGTCAGGTTACTCATTGACTCAGTACTGGTACTCTGTGTATATAGTCAGGTTACTCATTGACTCAGTACTGGTACTCTGTGTATATAGTCAGGTTACTCATTGACTCAGTACTGGTACTCTGTGTATATAGTCAGGTTACTCATTGACTTAGTACTGGTACTCTGTGTATATAGTCAGGTTACTCATTGACTCAGTACTGGTACTCTGTGTATATAGTCAGGTTACTCATTGACTCAGTACTGGTACTCTGTGTATATAGTCAGGTTACTCATTGACTCAGTACTGGTACTCTGTGTATATAGTCAGGTTACTCATTGACTCAGTACTGGTACTCTGTGTATATAGTCAGGTTACTCATTGACTCAGTACTGGTACTCTGTATATATAGTCAGGTTACTCATTGACTCAGTACTGGTACTCTGTGTATATAGTCAGGTTACTCATTGACTCAGTACTGGTACTCTGTGTATATAGTCAGGTTACTCATTGACTCAGTACTGGTACTCTGTATATATAGTCAGGTTACTCATTGACTCAGTACTGGTACTCTGTGTATATAGTCAGGTTACTCATTGACTCAGTACTGGTACTCTGTGTATATAGTCAGGTTACTCATTGACTCAGTACTGGTACTCCGTGTATATAGTCAGGTTACTCATTGACTCAGTACTGGTACTCTGTGTATATAGTCAGGTTACTCATTGACTCAATACTGGTACTCTGTGTATATAGTCAGGTTACTCATTGACCCAGTACTGGTACTCTGTGTATATAGTCAGGTTACTCATTGACTCAGTACTGGTACTCCGTGTATATAGTCAGGTCACTCATTGACTTAGTACTGGTACTCTGTGTATATAGTCAGGTTACTCATTGACTCAGTACTGGTACTCTGTGTATATAGTCAGGTTACTAATTGACTCAGTACGGGTACTCTGTGTATATAGTTAGGTTAGTCATTGACTCAGTACTGGTACTCTGTGTATATAGTCATGTTACTCATTGACTCAGTACTGGTACCCTGTGTATATAGTCAGGTTGCTCATTGACTCAGTACTGGTACTATGTGTATATAGTCAGGTTACTCATTGACTCAGTACTGGTACTCTGTTTATATAGTCAGGTTACTCATAGACTCAGTACTGGTACTCTGTGTATATAGTTAGGTTACTCATAGACTCAGTACTGGTACTCTGTTTATATAGTCAGGTTACTCATTGACTCAGTACTGGTACTCTGTGTATATAGTCAGGTTACTCATTGACTCAGTACTGGTACCCTGTGTATATAATCAGGTTACTCATTGACTCAGTACTGGTACTCTGTGTATATAGTCAGGTTACTCATTGACTCAATACTGGTACTCTGTGTATATAGTCAGGTTACTCATTGACTCAGTACTGGTACTCTGTGTATATAGTCAGGTTACTCATTGACTCAGTACTGGTACTCTGTGTATATAGTCAGGTTACTCATTGACTCAGTACTGGTACCCTGTATATATAGTCAGGTTACTCATTGACTCAGTACTGGTACCCTGGTACTCTGTATATATTGTCAGGTTACTCATTGACGCAGTACTGGTACCCTGTATATATAGTCAGGTTACTCATTGACTCAGTACTGGTACCCTGTATATATAGTCAGGTTACTCATTGACTCAGTACTGGTACTCTGTGTATATAGTCAGGTTACTCATTGACTCAGTACTGGTACCCTGTATATATAGTCAGGTTACTCATTGACTCAGTACTGGTACTCTGTGTATATAGTCAGGTTACTCATTGACTCAGTACTGGTACCCTGTATATATAGTCAGGTTACTCATTGGCTCAGTACTGGTACTCTGTGTATATAGTCAGGTTACTCATTGGCTCAGTACTGGTACTCTGTATATATAGTCAGGTTACTCATTGACTCAGTACTGGTACTCTGTATATATAGTCAGGTTACTCATTGACTCAGTACTGGTACTCTGTATATATAGTCAGGTTACTCATTGACTCAGTACTGGTACTCTGTATATATAGTCAGGTTTCTCATTGACTCAGTACTGGTACTCTGTGTATATAGTCAGGTTACTCATTGACTCAGTACTGGTACTCTGTATATATAGTCAGGTTTCTCATTGACTCAGTACTGGTACTCTGTGTATATAGTCAGGTTTCTCATTGACTCAGTACTGGTACTCTGTATATATAGTCAGGTTACTCATTGACTCAGTACTGGTACTCTGTGTATATAGTCAGGTTACTCATTGACTCAGTACTGGTACTCTGTGTATATAGTCAGGTTACTCATTGACTCAGTACTGGTACTCTGTATATATAGTCAGGTTTCTCATTGACTCAGTACTGGTACTCTGTGTATATAGTCAGGTTTCTCATTGACTCAGTACTGGTACTCTGTATATATAGTCAGGTTACTCATTGACTCAGTACTGGTACTCTGTGTATATAGTCAGGTTACTCATTGACTCAGTACTGGTACTCTGTGTATATAGTCAGGTTACTCATTGACTCAGTACTGGTACTCTGTGTATATAGGCAGGTTACTCATTGACTCACTACTGGTACTCTGTGTATATAGTCAGGTTACTCATTGACTCAGTACTGGTACTCTGTATATATAGTCAGGTTACTCATTGACTCAGTACTGGTACTCTGTGTATATAGTCAGGTTACTCATTGACTCAGTACTGGTACTCTGTGTATATAGTCAGGTTACTCATTGACTCAGTACTGGTACTCTGTGTATATAGTCAGGTTACTCATTGACTTAGTACTGGTACTCTGTGTATATAGTCAGGTTACTCATTGACTCAGTACTGGTACTCTGTGTATATAGTCAGGTTACTCATTGACTCAGTACTGGTACTCTGTGTATATAGTCAGGTTACTCATTGACTCAGTACTGGTACTCTGTGTATATAGTCAGGTTACTCATTGACTCAGTACTGGTACTCTGTGTATATAGTCAGGTTACTCATTGACTCAGTACTGGTACTCTGTATATATAGTCAGGTTACTCATTGACTCAGTACTGGTACTCTGTGTATATAGTCAGGTTACTCATTGACTCAGTACTGGTACTCTGTGTATATAGTCAGGTTACTCATTGACTCAGTACTGGTACTCTGTGTATATAGTCAGGTTACTCATTGACTCAGTACTGGTACTCTGTGTATATAGTCAGGTTACTCATTGACTCAGTACTGGTACTCTGTATATATAGTCAGGTTACTCATTGACTCAGTACTGGTACTCTGTGTATATAGTCAGGTTACTCATTGACTCAGTACTGGTACCCTGTATATGTAGTCAGGTTACTCATTGACTCAGTACTGGTACTCTGTGTATATAGTCAGGTTACTCATTGACTCAGTACTGGTACTCTGTATATATAGTCAGGTTACTCATTGACTCAGTACTGGTACTCTGTGTATATAGTCAGGTTACTCATTGACTCAGTACTGGTACTCTGTGTATATAGTCAGGTTACTCATTGACTCAGTACTGGTACTCTGTGTATATAGTCAGGTTTCTCATTGACTCAGTACTGGTACTCTGTGTATATAGTCAGGTTACTCATTGACTCAGTACTGGTACTCTGTGTATATAGTCAGGTTACTCATTGACTCAGTACTGGTACTCTGTGTATATAGTCAGGTTTCTCATTGACTCAGTACTGGTACTCTGTGTATATAGTCAGGTTACTCATTGACTCAGTACTGGTACTCTGTGTATATAGTCAGGTTACTCATTGACTCAGTACTGGTACTCTGTGTATATAGTCAGGTTACTCATTGACTCAGTACTGGTACTCTGTGTATATAGTCAGGTTAGTCATTGACTCAGTACTGGTACTCTGTGTATATAGTCAGTTTACTCATTGACTCAGTACTGGTACTCTGTGTATATAGTCAGGTTACTCATTGACTCAGTACTGGTACTCTGTGTATATAGTCAGGTTACTCATTGACTCAGTACTGGTACTCTGTGTATATAGTCAGGTTACTCATTGACTCAGTACTGGTACTCTGTATATATAGTCAGGTTACTCATTGACTCAGTACTGGTACTCTGTGTATATAGTCAGGTTACTCATTGACTCAGTACTGGTACTCTGTGTATATAGTCAGGTTACTCATTGACTCAGTACTGGTACTCTGTGTATATAGTCAGGTTACTCATTGACTCAGTACTGGTACTCTGTGTATATAGTCAGGTTACTCATTGACTCAGTACTGGTACCCTGTATATATAGTCAGGCTTTTATTATGACGTGTCTTACTTTTCTATTATTTCTGTATTATCTCTCTGTATTGTTGGGAAGGACCGTCAGAAGGCATTTCATTGTTAGTCCACACCTGCTGTATACTGTCTACCATCGGTATCATACAGTCTTTTTTTCAATACTCTGAAGATGTACAGTGGGACTGCATCTATCTACACACCACAGATACACATGCACACACACACACACACACACACACACACACACACACACACACACACACACACACACACACACACACACACACACACACACACACACACACACACACACACACACACACGCTTTGACACCACACACGCTTTGACACCACACACAAAACACATGCACACACACGCACTGACACCACACACAAAACACATGCACCACACACACACACACACACACACACACACACACACACACACACACACACACACACAGCAGAAACTGTTATCCGTTCTGAGAGCACACAGCAAAACCAGTCCCCCAGAATGATGAAGTAGCCAAGCGAGGGAGAGGAGGAGGAGGAAGAAAGGAGAAGGAGCGGAGGACGAGAGAGGAGGGAGAGGAGGAGGAGGAAGAAAGGAGAAAGAGCGGAGGACGAGAGAGGAGGGAGAGGAGGAGGAGGAAGAAAGGAGAAGGAGCGGAGGACGAGAGAGGAGGGAGAGCAGGAGGAGGAAGAAAGGAGAAGGAGCGGAGGACGAGAGAGGAGGGAGAGCAGGAGGAGGAAGAAAGGAGAAGGAGCGGAGGACGAGAGAGGAGGGAGAGCAGGAGGAGGAAGAAAGGAGAAGGAGCGGAGGACGAGAGAGGAGGTAGAGGAGGAGGAGGAAGAAAGGAGAAGGAGCGGAGGACGAGAGAGGAGGGAGAGCAGGAGGAGGAAGAAAGGAGAAGGAGCGGAGGACGAGAGAGGAGGGAGAGCAGGAGGAGGAAGAAAGGAGAAGGAGCGGAGGACGAGAGAGGAGGGAGAGCAGGAGGAGGAAGAAAGGAGAAGGAGCGGAGGACGAGAGAGGAGGGAGAGCAGGAGGAGGAAGAAAGAAGAAGGAGTGGAGGACGAGAGAGGAGGGAGAGGAGGAGGAGGAAGAAAGGAGAAAGAGCGGAGGACGAGAGAGGAGGGAGAGGAGGAGGAGGAAGAAAGGAGAAGGAGCGGAGGACGAGAGAGGAGGGAGAGCAGGAGGAGGAAGAAAGGAGAAGGAGCGGAGGACGAGAGAGGAGGGAGAGCAGGAGGAGGAAGAAAGGAGAAGGAGCGGAGGACGAGAGAGGAGGGAGAGCAGGAGGAGGAAGAAAGGAGAAGGAGCGGAGGACGAGAGAGGAGGTAGAGGAGGAGGAGGAAGAAAGGAGAAGGAGCTGAGGACGAGAGAGGAGGGAGAGCAGGAGGAGGAAGAAAGGAGAAGGAGCGGAGGACGAGAGAGGAGGGAGAGCAGGAGGAGGAAGAAAGGAGAAGGAGCGGAGGACGAGAGAGGAGGGAGAGCAGGAGGAGGAAGAAAGGAGAAGGAGCGGAGGACGAGAGAGGAGGGAGAGCAGGAGGAGGAAGAAAGAAGAAGGAGCGGAGGACGAGAGAGGAGGGAGAGCAGGAGGAGGAAGAAAGAAGAAGGAGCGGAGGACGAGAGAGGGAGGAGAGCAGGAGGAGGAAGAAAGGAGAAGGAGCGGAGGACGAGAGAGGAGGGAGAGCAGGAGGAGGAAGAAAGGAGAAGGAGCGGAGGACGAGAGAGGAGGGAGAGCAGGAGGGGGAAGAAAGGAGAAGGAGCGGAGGACGAGAGAGGAGGGAGAGCAGGAGGAGGAAGAAAGGAGAAGGAGCGGAGGACGAGAGAGGAGGGAGAGCAGGAGGAGGAAGAAAGAAGGAGGAGCGGAGGACGAGAGAGGAGGGAGAGCAGGAGGAGGAAGAAAGGAGAAGGAGCGGAGGATGAGAGAGGAGGGAAAGCAGGAGGAGGAAGAAAGGAGAAGGAGCGGAGGACGAGAGAGGAGGGAGAGCAGGAGGAGAAGAAAGGAGAAGGAGCGGAGGACGAGAGAGGAGGGAGAGCAGGAGGAGGACGAAAGGAGAAGGAGCGGAGGACGAGAGAGGAGGGAGAGCAGGAGGAGGAAGAAAGGAGAAGGAGCGGAGGACGAGAGAGGAGGGAGAGCAGGAGGAGGAAGAAAGGAGAAGGAGCGGAGGATGAGAGAGGAGGGAGAGCAGGAGGAGGAAGAAAGGAGAAGGAGCGGAGGACGAGAGAGGAGGGAGAGCAGGAGGAGGAAGAAAGGAGAAGGAGCGGAGGACGAGAGAGGAGGGAGAGCAGGAGGAGGAAGAAAGGAGAAGGAGCGGAGGACGAGAGAGGAGGGAGAGCAGGAGGAGGAAGAAGGAGAAGGAGCGGAGGATCAGAGAGGAGGGAGAGCAGGAGGAGGAAGAAAGGAGAAGGAGCGGAGGACGAAAGAGGAGGGAGAGCAGGACTGCTGACGAGAGCAGAAAAATACTTCATTTTATTCAGTGTCCTCTAAAGCTTTCTGACACCAAACACTGTCATGTCCTTTAGGTCCTTCTCCTTTCTTCCTCCTCCTCGTCCTCCTCCTCTACGTCCTCTCTTGTCCTCCGCTCCTTCTCCTTTCTTCCTCCTCCTCCTCCTCTACGTCCTCTCTCGTCCTCCGCTCCTTCTCCTTTCTTCCTCCTCCTCGTCCTCCTCCTCTACGTCCTGTCTTGTCCTCCAATCCTTCTCCTTTCTTCCTCATACTCCTCCTCCTTTACCTCCTCTCTCGTCCTCCACTCCTTCTCCTTTCTTCCTCCTCCTCCTCTTCCTCCTCCTCCGCCTCTCTGTCTCTTCTTGGGGACTTGTCAAGACCTGGGTAGGACGAGAGAGGAGGGAGAGCAGGAGGAGGAAGAAAGGAGAAGGAGCGGAGGATGAGAGAGGAGGGAAAGCAGGAGGAGGAAGAAAGGAGAAGGAGCGGAGGACGAGAGAGGAGGGAGAGCAGGAGGAGGAAGAAAGGAGAAGGAGCGGAGGACGAGAGAGGAGGGAGAGCAGGAGGAGGACGAAAGGAGAAGGAGCGGAGGACGAGAGAGGAGGGAGAGCAGGAGGAGGAAGAAAGGAGAAGGAGCGGAGGACGAGAGAGGAGGGAGAGCAGGAGGAGGAAGAAAGGAGAAGGAGCGGAGGATGAGAGAGGAGGGAGAGCAGGAGGAGGAAGAAAGGAGAAGGAGCGGAGGACGAGAGAGGAGGGAGAGCAGGAGGAGGAAGAAAGGAGAAGGAGCGGAGGACGAGAGAGGAGGGAGAGCAGGAGGAGGAAGAAAGGAGAAGGAGCGGAGGACGAGAGAGGAGGGAGAGCAGGAGGAGGAAGAAAGGAGAAGGAGCGGAGGATCAGAGAGGAGGGAGAGCAGGAGGAGGAAGAAAGGAGAAGGAGCGGAGGACGAAAGAGGAGGGAGAGCAGGACTGCTGACGAGAGCAGAAAAATACTTCATTTTATTCAGTGTCCTCTAAAGCTTTCTGACACCAAACACTGTCATGTCCTTTAGGTCCTTCTCCTTTCTTCCTCCTCCTCGTCCTCCTCCTCTACGTCCTCTCTTGTCCTCCGCTCCTTCTCCTTTCTTCCTCCTCCTCCTCCTCTACGTCCTCTCTCGTCCTCCGCTCCTTCTCCTTTCTTCCTCCTCCTCGTCCTCCTCCTCTACGTCCTGTCTTGTCCTCCAATCCTTCTCCTTTCTTCCTCATACTCCTCCTCCTTTACCTCCTCTCTCGTCCTCCACTCCTTCTCCTTTCTTCCTCCTCCTCCTCTTCCTCCTCCTCCGCCTCTCTGTCTCTTCTTGGGGACTTGTCAAGACCTGGGTAGAGCTGAGATTTGCATTACTTGAGGTGGATCTGACTCTTGCTGGCTAATTAGCGTGACAAAGAGTGGGTGTCTCGTTTGGATCAGACAGAGAATTAGAACACAAACACACCAGATAGGATAGAGAACACATTGAGAGAATTAGAACACAACACCAGATATGATAGAGAACACATGGGGAGGATTAGAACACAAACACACCAGATATGATAGAGAACACATTGGGAGAATTAGAACACAAACACACCAGATATGATAGAGAACACATTGGGAGAATTAGAACACAACACCAGATATGATAGAGAACACATTGGGAGGATTAGAACACAACACCAGATATGATAGAGAACACATTGGGAGAATTAGAACACAACACCAGATATGATAGAGAACACATTGGGAGGATTAGAACACAAACAAACCAGATATGATAGAGAACACATTGGGAGGATTAGAACACAAACACACCAGATATGATAGAGAACACATTGGGAGGATTAGAACACAAACAAACCAGATATGATAGAGAACACATTGGGAGGATTAGAACACAAACACACCAGATAAGATAGAGAACACGTTGGGAGAATTAGAACACAACACCAGATATGATAGAGAACACATTGGGAGGATTAGAACACAAACACACCAGATATGATAGAGAACACGTTGGGAGGATTAGAACACAAACACACCAGATATGATAGAGAACACGTTGGGAGGATTAGAACACAAACACACCAGATATGATAGAGAACACATTGGGAGGATTAGAACACAAACACACCAGATATGATAGAGAAGACATTGGGAGGATTAGAACACAAACAAACCAGATATGATAGAGAACACATTGGGATAATTTAGAACACAAAGCTACACTTCAATCCATTCAACATGTCAGATTTCAAAAAGGCTCGGTGAAAGCACACGATGCTATTTGTGAAGAAGAAAGAGAGAGAGTGAGGGAGAGAGGGAGGGAGGGAGAGAGACCCACTAATTATCAAAATTCAGAAAGAGCCATTAAAACCTCTCTGGGATATGTGCGATGCTAGCGTCAAATTCAAATAATTGCAGAGCGTCAAATTCAAATAAATTGCTATAAAAATCTAACTTTCATTAAATCACACATGTAAGATACCAAATTAAAGCTACACTTGTTGTGAATCCAGCCAACATGTCAAATTTCAAAAAGGCTTTTCGGTGAAAGCACATGATGCTATTTTCTGAGGATAGCACCTCCTTAAACAAAGAGAGAAAAGCATATTTCAACCCTGCAGGTGCGACACAAAACGCTGAAATAAAATATAAAACATGCCTTACCTTTGACGATTTTCTTTTGTCCAATATGTCCCATAAACATCACAAATGGTCCTTTTGTTCGATTAATTCCGTCAATATATATCCAAAATGTCCATTTATTTGGCTCGTTTGATCCAGAAAAACACCGGTTCCAACTTGCGCAACGTCAAAGTACAAAATATCTCAAAAGTTACTTGTAAACTTTGCCAAAACATTTCAAACTACTTTTGTAATCCAACTTTAGGTATTTTTTTTACGTAAATAATCGATAAAATTGAAGACGAGATGATCTGTGTTCAATACAGGAGGAAAACAAACTGTAGCTAGCTTTCTGGTCACGCGCCTCTATCTAACAGTACACTTCAAGTTACCCTCGTTCAAGATGGCCATACTTCTTCTTACACAAAGGAAAAACCTCAACCAATTTCTAAAGACTGGTGACATCCAGTGGAAGCGGTAGGAACTGCAAGAAGGTCCCTTAGAAATCTGGACTCCAAACGAAAACCATTGAAAATAGTGAACTAAAAAAAAACTATATCTGAATGGTTTGTCCTCAGGGTTTTGCCTGATACCTACGTTCTGTTATACTCACAGACATGATTCAAACACTTTTAGAAACTTCGGAGTGTTTTCTATCCAATCTGCCAATAATATGCATAAATTATCTTCTAGGGATGAGTAGCAGGCAGTTGAACCTCATGGTTGTGAGGTCTGGGGTCCGCTCACCAACCAAGTTTTCACCAAATGGGACAAACACCAAATTGAGAGTCTGCATGCGGAATTCTGCAAAAATATTCTCTTTGTACAACGTAAAACACCAAATAATGCATGCAGAGCAGAATTAGGCAAATACCTGCTAATTATCAAAATCCAGAAAATAGCTGTTAATTTCTGCAAACGGAAGCGATTCCCAAACCTTCCATAACAAAGCCATCACCTACAGAGAGATGAACTTGGAGAAGAGTCCCCTAAGCAAGCTGGTCCTGGGGCTCTGTTCACAAACACAAACACACCCTACAGAGCCCCAGGACAGCAGCACAATTAGACCCAACCAAATCATGAGAAAACAAAAATATAATTACTTGACACATTGGAAAGAATTAACAAAAAAACAGAGCAAACTAGAATGCTAATTGGCCCTAAACGGAGAGTACACAGTGGCATACCTGACCACTGTGACTGACCCAAACTTAAGGAAAGCTTTGATTATGTACAGACTCAGTGAGCATAGCCTTAATATTGAGAAAGGCCGCTGTAGGCAGACCTGACTCTCAAGAGAAGACAGGCTATGTGCTCACTGCCCACAAAATGAGGTTGAAACTGAGCTGCACTTCCTAACCTCCTGCCAAATGTATGACCATATTAGAGACACATAGTTCTCTCAGATTACACAGATCCACAAAGACTTAGAAAACAAACCCGATTTTGATAAACTCTCATATCTACTGGGTGAAATACCACAGTGTGCCATCACAGCGATAAGATGTGTGACCTGTTGCAACAAGAAAAGGGCAACCAGTGAAGAACAAACACCATTGTAAATACAACCCATATTTACAGTGTCAAGAAAAATTATGTGAACCCTTTGGAATTACCTGGACTTCTGCATAAATTGGTCATAAAATTTGATCTGATCTTCATATAGGTCAGAACAATAGACAAACACAGTCTGCTTAAACTAATACCACAATTATATGTTTTCATGTCTTTATTGAACACACAGTGTAAACGTTCACAGTGCAGGGTGGGAAAAGTATTTCATAACTGGTTGACCCTCCTTTGGCAGCAATAACCTCAACTAAACGTTTTCTGTAGTTGTGGATCAGATCTGCACAACAGTCAGGAGAAATTTTGGACCATTCCTCTTTACAAAACTGTTTCAGTTCAGCAATTTTCTTGGGATGTCTGGTGTGAACTGCTCTCTTGAGGTCATGCCACAGCATCTCAATCAGGTTGAGGTCAGGACTCTGACTGGGCCACTCCAGAAGGTCATGCCTCTGACTGGGCCACTCCAGAAGGTCAGGCCTCTGACTTGGCCACTCCAGAAGGTCAGGACTCTGACTGGGCCACTCCAGAAGGTCATGCCTCTGACTGGGCCACTCCAGAAGGCGTAATTTCTTCTGTTGAAGCCGTTCTGTTGTTGATTTACTTCTGTGTTTTGGGTCGTTATCCTGTTGCATCACCCAACTTCTGTTGAGCTTCAATTGGCGGACAGATAGCCTAACATTCTCCTGCAAAATGTCTTGATAAACTTGGGAATTCATTTTTCCGTCGATGATAGCAAGGTGTCCAGACCCTGAGGCAGCAAAGCAGCCCCAAAACATGATGCTCCCTCCACCATACTTTACAGTTGGGATGAGGTTTTGATGTTGGTGTGCTGTGCCTTTTTTTCTCCACACATAGTGTTGTGTGTTCCTTCCAAACAACTCAACTGTCGTTTCATCTGTCCACAGAATAGTTTGCCAGTAACGCTGTGGAACTTCCAGGTGCACTTTTACAAACTTCAGACGTGCAGCATTATTTTTCTGGACAGCAGTGGCATCTTCCGTGGTGTCCTCCCATGAACACCATTCTTGTTTAGTGTTTTACGTATCGTAGACTCGTCAACAGAGATGTTAGCATGTTCCAGAGATTTCTGTAAGTCTTTAGCTGACACTCTAGGATTCTTCTTAACCTCATTGAGCATTCTGTTCTGTCCTCTTGCAGTCATCTTTGCAGGACGGCCACTCCTAGGGAGAGTAGCAACTGTGCTGAACTTTCTCCATTTATAGACCATTTGTCTTACCGTGGACTGATGAACATCAAGGCTTTTAGAGATGCATTTGGAACCCTTTCCAGCTTTTTGCAAGTCAGCAATTCTTAATCTTAGGTTTTCTGAGATCTCTTTAGTTCGAGGCATGGTTCACATCAGACAATGCTTCTTGTGAATAGCAAACTCAAATTGTGTGAGTGTTTTTTCTGGGGCAAGGCAGCTCTAACCAACATCTCCAATCTCGTCTCATTGATTGGACTCCAGGTTAACTGACTCCTGACTAATTAGCTTTTGGAGAAACAGGGGAGGAGAGAGAAACATACTTTTTCCGACCTACACTGTGAATGTTTAAATGATGTATTCAATATAGACAAGAAAAATATAATAATTGGTGTGTTATTAGTTTAAGCAGACTGGGTTTGTCTGGTGTTGTGACTTAGATGAAGATCGGATCACAATTTATGCAGAAAGGTGATTCTAAAGGGTTCATATACTTTTTCTTTTTCTTTCCATTGTATCTGTTTTTCCTTGTGTACTTCAACTATTTGCACATTTGAAATGTCTAAATTTATTTACTGTTAATTTGTATTGTTTATTTCAATTTGGATTATCATCTATTTCACTTGCTTTGGCAATGTTAACATATGTTTCCCATGCTAATAAAGCCCCTTAAATTGAATTGAATTGAATTGAATTGAAAGAGGGAGAAGGAGATCATTTGAGAAGGAGAGAGAGAGAGAGAGATTGGGGCAGTCTTTTTGTGAACTACCCAGCAGCCAGAGAAAGACAGACAGGGAGGAGAGGAGAAGAGAACAGGGAGCCTGATGATCCTCTGACGAGGTGAGCGGGAAGCTATGCTGCACTACCACTGGCCCGCGAATAACACCTCACTACAAATAGGACATGGTCACTATGGTAACCAGATAGCACAAAGCTGGGCAGGAGGGATGGGGGGATGCAGGGGAATGTCCGTTATATGTCTCTCTCCTCCTCCCCTGTTTCCTCCTCCTCTGTTTCCTCCTCCTCCCCTGTTTCTCTC
>NC_034188.2:3842489-3854989 GCF_002021735.2 Oncorhynchus kisutch
GACAAAACACGAGTAGATTTTGCCTTTGTTTTGCTTTACTTGTTTGTCAATTAGAGTATGGGAGAATGGGAGTAAATGTGTTCTGTTGTACGATAATATTTTAGAAATCCAGTCTGGCTTCTGCTCAGGACGTTGTGTTCGTCAAGGAAATGATGTAGTCTGCTATTTATGATACTGCAGAGAATTTTTCCCCAAGTTGCTGTTAAAGCTAATTCCTCTGTAATTATTTGGGTCAAATTTGTCTCCATTTTTATCGATTGGTGTGATCAATCCCTGGTTCCAAATATCGGGGGAAATACCTGCAGTGAGGATAATGTTGAAGAGTTTGAGTATAGCCAATTTGAATTTGTGGTCTGTATATTTGATCATTTCATTTAAAATACCATCAGCACCACAGGCCTTTTTGGGTTGGAGAGTGCGTGCGTAGGTTTTCCAATAATTATTCTGATTTCCAATGTCCTTTTTTGTTCTCAGGGTGTGTTTGTATTGCTTCAGTGTTTCCCCATATTGAAGGCCTTTATTTTTGTTGTCTGGTTCTCTGTGTTTTTGATTAGATATATTTATATTTATATGTTTCTCAATGACCTTCTTATATTTTTGCAGTCATTATCAAACCATCTTTCATTATCTGTTATTTCTGGTTTGCTCTTGTGCTTCTTTAAGATGATAATAATGAGCCAAGGAGGCTAATTTGTCAAATATAAAGTTTATGTTCCAAACAGCCAAATGTACACCTTCGTTGCTGAAGGAGAATGTTAAGGCTAAAAGTTGTCCAGGAGAGATTGTATTTTTTGGCTACTAATTGCTTTCTGGTAGATGTCTGTACTCTTTGCACTCCATCTATAGGCCTGTTTTGTACCATGTAAGTTATTGGGCCGTGATGCTTCATGGTTGGGTTCTGCTCTTCTCAGATACACTGTGATTTTACTGTGGTCTGAGAGAGATGGTAGTGGGCTGACTGTGAAGGCTCAGAGAGAGGTGTCAGTGGGCTGACTGTGAAGGCTCAGAGAGAGGTGTCAGTGGGCTGACTGTGAAGGCTCAGATAGAGGTGTCAGTGGGCTGACTGTGAAGGCTCAGAGAGAGGTGTCAGTGGGCTGACTGTGAAGGCTCTGAGAGACTCTGGGTTTTGGTCGGTGAGGAAGTAGTCTACAGTGCTGCTGCCAAGGGATGAGCTGTAGGTGTACCGACCAAAAGAGTCCCCTCTCAGCCTACCATTGACTATGTACAGACCCAGTGTTCCACAGAGCTGTAGGTTGTACCGACCAAAAGAGTCCCCTCTCAGCCTACCATTGACTATGTACAGACCCAGTGTTCCACAGAGCTTCACGAGCTGTACTCCGTTTTAGTTTTTCACTTGTGGGGAGGGAAAGGTTGTTGCTTCCTGGTAGGTGTTTATCCCCATGACTGTTAATAGTGTCTTGTTCTTCTGCTGTTCTAGCATTCAGGTCTCCACAGACCTCTCTCTCTCTCTCTCTCTCTCTCTCTCTCTGTCTCTGTTACTCTCTCTCGCTCTCTCTCTCTCGATCTCACTCTCTCTCTATCTCTCTCTGTCTCTCTCTGACTCTGCCTCTCTCTTTCTCTTTCTCTCTCTGTCACTCTCTCTCTCCCTCTGTCTCTCTCTCTGTCAATTCAATTCAAGGGCTTTATTGGCATGGGAAACATGTGTTAACATTGCCAAAGCAAGTGAGGTAGATAATATATAAAGTGAATATTTAAAGTGAAATAAACAATAAAAATTAACAGTAAACATTACACATACAGAAGTTTCAAAACAATAAAGACAATACAAATGTCATATTATATATATACAGTGTTTTAACAATGTACAAATGGTAAAGGACACAAGATAAAATAAATAAGCATAGATATGGGTTGTATTTACAATGGTGTGTGTTCTTCACTGGTTGCCCTTTCTCGTGGCAACAGGTCACAAATCTTGCTGCTGTGATGGCACACTGTGGTATTTCACCCAGTAGATATGAGAGTTTATCAAAATCGGGTTTGTTTTCTAAGTCTTTGTGGATCTGTGTAATCTGAGAGAACTATGTGTCTCTAATATGGTCATACATTTGGCAGGAGGTTAGGAAGTGCAGCTCAGTTTCAACCTCATTTTGTGGGCAGTGAGCACATAGCCTGTCTTCTCTTGAGAGTCAGGTCTGCCTACAGCGGCCTTTCTCAATAGCAAGGCTATGCTCACTGAGTCTGTACATAGTCAAAGCATTCCTTAATTTTGGGTCAGTCACAGTGGTCAGGTATTCTGCTGCTGTGTACTCTCTGTGTAAGGCCGAATAGCATTATAGTTTGCTCTGTTTTTTTGTTAATTCTTTCCAATGTGTCAAGTAATTATCTTTTTGTTTTCTCATGATTTGGTTGGGTCTAATTGTGCTGCTGTCCTGGGGCTCTGTAGGGTGTGTTTGTGTTTGTGAACAGAGTCCCAGGACCAGGTTGCTTAGGGGACTCTTCTCCAGGTTCATCTCTCTGTAGGTGATGGCTTTGTTATGGAAGGTTTGGGAATCGCTTCCTTTTAGGTGGTTATAGAATTTAACGGCTCTTTTCTGGATTTTGATAATTAGTGGGTATCGGCCTAATTCTGCTCTGCATGCATTATTTGGTGTTCTACGTTGTACACGGAGGATATTTTTGCAGAATTCTGCGTGCAGAGTCTCAATTTGGTGTTTGTCCCATTTTGTGAAGTCTTGGTTGGTGAGCTGACCCCAGACCTCACAACCATAAAGGGCAATGGGCTCTATGACTGATTCAAGTATTTTTAGCCAAATCCTAATTGGTATGTTGCAATTTATGTTCCTTTTGATGGTATAGAATGCCCTTCTTACCTTGTCTCTCAGATCGTTCACAGCTTTGTGGAAGTTACCTGTGGCGCTGATGTTTAGGCCAAGGTATGTATAGTTTTTTGTGTGCTCTAGGGCAACAGTGTCTAGATGGAATTTGTATTTGTGGTCCTGGTGACTGGACCTTTTTTGGAACACCATTATTTTGGTCTTACTGAGATTTACTGTCAGGGCCCAGGTCTGACAGAATCTGTGCATAAGATCTAGGTGCTGCTGTAGGCCCTCCTTGGTTGGTGACAGAAGCACCAGATCATCAGCAAACAGCAGACATTTGACTTCGGATTCTAGTAGGGTGAGGCCGGGTGCTGCAGACTTTTCTAGTGCCCGCGCCAATTCGTTGATATATATGTTGAAGAGGGTGGGGCTTAAGCTGCATCCCTGTCCAACCCCACGACCCTGTGTGAAGAAATTTGTGTGTCTGTCTCTCTCTCTCTCTCTCTCTCTGACACTCTCTCTCTCTGTCTCTCTGTCTCTCTCTCTCTCTCTGACACTCTCTCTATCTCTCTCTCTCCATCTCTCTCTCTCTATCTCTCTCTCTCTCTGTCTCTCTGTCTCTCTCTGTCTCTCTCTCTCTGTCTCTCTCTATCTCTCTCGCTATCTATCTCTCTCTCTGTCTCTCTCCCGCTCTGTCTCTCTCTCTGTTGCTGTCTCTCTATCTCTCTCTCTATCTCTATATCTCTCTGTCTCTATATCTCTCTCTGTCTCTCTCTATATGTCACTCTCTCGCTGTCTCTATCTTTCTCTCTCTGTCTCCCGCTCGCTCACTCCCTCCTCTCCCTCTCAATTCAATTCAGAGGGCTTTTTGGGAAACATATGTTTACATTGTCAAAGCAGATGGAATAGACAAACAAAAGGGAATTAAACAAGGGAAACATTAGTAAACATCACACTCACAAAAGTTTAAAAAGGAATAGAGACATTTCTCTCTCTCTCTCTCTCTCTCTCTCTCTCTCTCTCTCTCTCTCTCTCTCTCTCTCCCTCTCAATTCAATTCAAGGGCTTTATTGACATGGGAAACATATGTTAACATTGCCAAAGCAAGTGCGGTAGATCATAAAAAATGTGAATTAAACAATTAAAAGGAACTGTAAAGTCTATCTATCTCTTCTGCAGTTAAACGTTCCCTTCCATAAACTGTTTATGTGGGAAAGACAGGTTTGGTCTCAGTCATAACTGTCTGCTACTGTTTCCTGTTTATTAACTGAACACTGTTGGACCAACTATCTACTATATATATATATAGTATAACAACAAACATAAATGGAATTCTTTATGAAGATGTATATTTTGGTATATAGTCCTTTTGACCAGGGTCTCTATAGGGTCTCTATAGGGTCTCTATAGGGTCTCTATAGGGTCTCTATAGGGTCTCTATAGGGTCTCTATAGGGTCTCTATAGGGTCTCTATAGGGCTGTGAATTCCCACAAAGAAAACATATGGTTGTTGTTGTTGATAAACTCTCATATCTACTGGGTGAGTTTAAACGCTTACTGGTATATAGTCCTTTTGACCAGGGTCTCTATAGGGTCTCTATAGGGTCTCTATAGGGTCTCTATAGGGCTGTGAATTCCCACAAAGAAAACATATGGTTGTTGTTGTTGATAAACTCTCATATCTACTGGGTGAGTTTAAACGCTTACTGGTATATAGTCCTTTTGACCAGGGTCTCTATAGGGTCTCTATAGGGTCTCTATAGGGTCTCTATAGGGCTGTGAATTCCCACAAAGAAAACATATGGTTGTTGTTGTTGATAAACTCTCATATCTACTGGGTGAGTTTAAACGCTTACTGGTATATAGTCCTTTTGACCAGGGTCTCTATAGGGTCTCTATAGGGCTGTGAATTCCCACAAAGAAAACATATGGTTGTTGTTGTTGATAAACTCTCATATCTACTGGGTGAGTTTAAACGCTTACTGGTATATAGTCCTTTTGACCAGGGTCTCTATAGGGTCTCTATAGGGTCTCTATAGGGTCTCTATAGGGCTGTGAATTCCCACAAAGAAAACATATGGTTGTTGTTGTTGATAAACTCTCATATCTACTGGGTGAGTTTAAACGCTTACTGGTATATAGTCCTTTTGACCAGGGTCTCTATAGGGTCTCTATAGGGCTGTGAATTCCCACAAAGAAAACATATGGTTGTTGTTGTTGATAAACTCTCATATCTACTGGGTGAGTTTAAACGCTTACTGGTATATAGTCCTTTTGACCAGGGTCTCTATAGGGTCTCTATAGGGTCTCTATAGGGTCTCTATAGGGCTGTGAATTCCCACAAAGAAAACATATGGTTGTTGTTGTTGATAAACTCTCATATCTACTGGGTGAGTTTAAACGCTTACTGGTATATAGTCCTTTTGACCAGGGTCTCTATAGGGTCTCTATAGGGTCTCTATAGGGTCTCTATAGGGCTGTGAATTCCCACAAAGAAAACATATGGTTGTTGTTGTTGATAAACTCTCATATCTACTGGGTGAGTTTAAACGCTTACTGGTATATAGTCCTTTTGACCAGGGTCTCTATAGGGTCTCTATAGGGCTGTGAATTCCCACAAAGAAAACATATGGTTGTTGTTGTTGATAAACTCTCATATCTACTGGGTGAGTTTAAACGCTTACTGGTATATAGTCCTTTTGACCAGGGTCTCTATAGGGTCTCTATAGGGTCTCTATAGGGTCTCTATAGGGCTGTGAATTCCCACAAAGAAAACATATGGTTGTTGTTGTTGATAAACTCTCATATCTACTGGGTGAGTTTAAACGCTTACTGGTATATAGTCCTTTTGACCAGGGTCTCTATAGGGTCTCTATAGGGTCTCTATAGGGTCTCTATAGGGCTGTGAATTCCCACAAAGAAAACATATGGTTGTTGTTGTTGATAAACTCTCATATCTACTGGGTGAGTTTAAACGCTTACTGGTATATAGTCCTTTTGACCAGGGTCTCTATAGGGTCTCTATAGGGCTGTGAATTCCCACAAAGAAAACATATGGTTGTTGTTGTTGATAAACTCTCATATCTACTGGGTGAGTTTAAACGCTTACTGGTATATAGTCCTTTTGACCAGGGTCTCTATAGGGTCTCTATAGGGTCTCTATAGGGTCTCTATAGGGCTGTGAATTCCCACAAAGAAAACATATGGTTGTTGTTGTTGATAAACTCTCATATCTACTGGGTGAGTTTAAACGCTTACTGGTATATAGTCCTTTTGACCAGGGTCTCTATAGGGTCTCTATAGGGCTGTGAATTCCCACAAAGAAAACATATGGTTGTTGTTGTTGATAAACTCTCATATCTACTGGGTGAGTTTAAACGCTTACTGGTATATAGTCCTTTTGACCAGGGTCTCTATAGGGTCTCTATAGGGCTGTGAATTCCCACAAAGAAAACATATGGTTGTTGTTGTTGATAAACTCTCATATCTACTGGGTGAGTTTAAACGCTTACTGGTATATAGTCCTTTTGACCAGGGTCTCTATAGGGTCTCTATAGGGCTGTGAATTCCCACAAAGAAAACATATGGTTGTTGTTGTTGATAAACTCCCATATCTACTGGGTGAGTTTAAACGCTTACTGGTATATAGTCCTTTTGACCAGGGTCTCTATAGGGTCTCTATAGGGCTGTGAATTCCCACAAAGAAAACATATGGTTGTTGTTGTTGATAAACTCTCATATCTACTGGGTGAAATACCACAGTGTGTCATCACAGCAGCAAGATGTGTGACCTGTTGCCACAAGAAAGGGCAACCAGTGAAGAACAAACACCATTGTAAATACAACCCATATTTATGCTTATTTATTGTACCTTTTGTACTTTAACCATTTGTACATCATTACAACACTGTATATATATATATATATAATATGACATTTGAAAATGTCTTTATTCTTTTGGAACTTTTGTGAGTGTCATGTTTACTGTTAATTTATTTTTTATTTTTTATTTTTTCACTTTTATTTATTATCTACTTCACTTGCTTAGGCAATGTTAACACATCTTTCCCATGCCAATAAAGCCTCTTAAATTGAATTGAATTGAGAGAGAGAGCGAGAGACAGAGAGATTATTTTTCTAATTGAGTGGTACTCAGGGATAATGTGCTCCTTTCAAATGCAAGGTAGGGCCGCCGCCCAGTTCTGAAGAAAGAGAGAGGGAGAGGAGGAAGGAGGGAGGAGGAGAGAGGAGGGAGGAGGAAGGAGGAGAAATCCTTAACAGGAATGATAGATATTGAGAAACTATTTGAGAAACTGGAGGAACTGAGGTATGTTGAGATGTGTGTTGCAATGAAGACTGAAAATCCTGACGGAGGGAGGAGGAAGGAGGAGGGAGGAGGAAGGAGGAGGGAGGAGGAGAGAGGAGAGAGGGGGAAGGAGGGAGGGAGGAGGATGGAGGAGGGAGGAGGAGAGAGGGGGAGAGATGTGGAAGGAGGGAGGAGGAGAGAGGAGGAAGGAGGAGGGAGGAGGAGAGAGGAGGAAGGAGGAGGGAGGAGGAGAGAGGAGGAAGGATGGAGGGAGGAGGAGAGAGGAGGAAGGAGGGAGGGAGGAGGAGGGAGGAGGAGAGAGGAGGGAGGAGGAGCGAGGAGGAAGGAGGGGGGGAGGAGGAGGAGGAAGGAGGAGGGAGGAGGAGAGAGGAGGAAGGAGGAGGGAGGAGGAGAGATGAGGAAGGAGGAGGGAGGCGGAGAGAGGGGGGGAGGAGGAGGAAGGAGAGGAGGAAGGAGGGAGGGAGGAGAAGGAGGGAGGGAGGAGGATGGAGGAGAGAGGGGGAAGGGAGGAGGGAGGAGGAGAGAGGAGGAAGGAGGAGGGAGGAGGGAGAGAGGGAGGGAGGAGAGAGGAGGAAGGAGGGGGGGAGGAGGAGGAAGAGGGAGGGAGGGAGGAGGAAGGAGGAGGAGAGAGGGAGGAGGATGGAGGAGGGAGGAGAGAGGGGGAAGGATGAGGGAGGAGGAGAGAGGAAGGAAGGAGGGAGGGAGGAGGAAGAGGAGGAAGGAGGGAGGGAGGAGGATGGAGGAGGGAGGAGGAGCGAGGAGGAAGGAGGGGGGGGAGGAAGGAGGGAGGGAGGAGGAAGGAGGGAGGGAGGAGGAAGGAGGAGGAGAGAGGAGGAAGGAGGAGGGAGGCGGAGAGAGGGGGGGGGGAGGAAGGAGAGGAGG
This sequence comes from Oncorhynchus kisutch, assembly GCF_002021735.2. NCBI lineage: Eukaryota > Metazoa > Chordata > Actinopteri > Salmoniformes > Salmonidae > Oncorhynchus > Oncorhynchus kisutch. Next base: position 3,850,481 of record NC_034188.2, read on the forward strand.
AAGGAGGGAGGGAGGAGGAAGGAGGGAGGAAGGAGGATGGAGGAGAGAGGGGGAAGGAGGAGGGAGGAGGAGAGAGGAGGAGGAGGAGGAGAGAGAGGAGGAAGGAGGAGGGAGGAGGAAGGAGGGGGGGGAGGAGGAAGGAGGGAGGGAGGAGGAAGGAGGAGGAGAGAGGAGGAAGGAGGAGAGAGGGGGGGGGGGAGGAGAGGAGGAAGGAGGGAGGGAGGAGGAAGGAAGGAGGAGGAATGAGGGAGAGAGGAGGAAGGAGGAGGGATGAGGGAGAGAGGAGGAAGGAGAAAGGAGAAAGGAAGAGGGAGGAGGAGGAAGGAGGGGGATGAGGGAGAGAGGAGGAAGGAGCTGTGACTGTTTGACTACAGATGAGTAGAGTTTAATAAAGCTAGATGAAGCTGGACTGTCTGACTACAGACGAATAGAGTTTAATAAAGCTAGGTGAAGCTGTGACTGTCTGACTACAGATGAGTAGAGTTTAATAAAGCTAGATGAAGCTGGACTGTCTCTGACTACAGACGAATAGAGTTTAATAAAGCTAGGTGAAGCTGTGACTGTCTGACTACAGATGAGTAGAGTTTAATAAAGCTAGATGAAGCTGGACTGTCTCTGACTACAGACGAATAGAGTTTAATAAAGCTAGGTGAAGCTGTGACTGTCTGACTACAGATGAGTAGAGTTTAATAAAGCTAGATGAAGCTGGACTGTCTCTGACTACAGATGAGTAGTTTAATAAAGCTAGATGAAGCTGTGACTATCTCCTTCAGCCTCCTACAGCTGGACGCCATGACATTCTATCCCGTGTGACTGTGATTCTAGAGTCCAAATAATACCAATGTTGTCCCAGTCAAGAAAATCTCTACTTTGGTTTGGCTTTTCAATCCTCTTTGGAAGAAGTGGAGGAGGAGGGACACAAAAATAACTTTTACCAACTAGAGGTTTTTGTTTTACAGGTAACAAATCACTTTAGTTTCAGCCTCGTCTCAGAAACGGTTTTCACCACTTGGAACTTTGGGAAATTCTGCTTATGAATAATAATTAATTAATAATAATTAATAATTACCAACTTTACATATGCAAATAAAAAGCTGCTGTTGGGTCAATTTAACTTGTATAAAAATGTATATATTATGAGAATTTTTCTTTTTTTTTACTTCACAGTTATTGTCAAGTCATTGTCGGTTACACACAATTCTACGATTATTTTCCAAGCCCAAGTTCGATTGCAACTGGCAAGTATATGAAAGATCGGTGTCCCCGTTTGGACACAAAACCTCCACCTGTATTCTGAACGCTTCCAATAGCCAGTAAAGCCATCATTCCCCTTCCTGTTAATAATGACTAGAAAAGTGTCTAGTGTAATTGAGTCCTGGAAGCTGCCTGGCAGGCAGGGAGGAGAACGTTGAAATCATCGAGGTCATTGCAGTGTTTATTACATACGTCTCTCCTGCAAGCAAATTGTAGGTTCTAAGATTCTGTAGTTTGAATTAGTAGACCAGCTAACCTGGAAAAAAAATATGTTTTCTTTCTTTTGTTGTTGTTGTTGTTGTTGTTGTTGCTGCTGCTGCTTATTACAGGCTGTCATCCATGACAGATCAAACATTTTTGTTGTTGTTGTTGTTGTTGTTGTTGTTGTTGTTGTTGTTGTTGCTGCTGCTTATTACAGGCTGTCATCCATGATAGATCAAACACTTTTGTTGTTGTTGTTGTTGTTGTTGTTGTTGTTGCTGCTTATTACAGGCTGTCATCTATGCTAGATCAAACACTTTTGTTGTTGTTGTTGTTGTTGTTGGTGTTGTTTGTTGTTGTTGTTGTTGTTGCTGCTGCTTATTACAATCTGTCATCCATGCCAGATCAAACACTGACGGGGTGATACATCAAGTTACACCTGATCAAAATATTACATTACAGGTATTAGGCTGTAAACACATGTCAAATACAGAGGCTTTAACACATGTCGAAGACAGAGGCTTTAACACATGTCAAATACAGAGGCTTTAACACATGTCGAAGACAGAGGCTTTAACACATGTTAAATACAGAGGCTTTAACACATGTCGAAGACAGAGGCTTTAACACATGTCAAATACAGAGGCTTTAACACATGTCAGATACAGAGGCTTTAACACATGTCAAATACAGAGGCTTTAACACATGTCAAATACAGAGGCTTTAACACATGTCAGATACAGAGGCTTTAACACATGTCAAATACAGAGGCTTTAACACATGTCAAATACAGAGGCTTTAACACATGTCAAATACAGAGGCTTTAACACATGTCAAATACAGAGGCTTCAACACATGTTAAATACAGAGACTTTAACACATGTTAAATACAGAGGCTTTAACACATGTCAAATACAGAGGCTTTAACACATGTCAAATACAGAGGCTTTAACACATGTCGAATACAGAGGCTTTAACACATGTCAAATACAGAGGCTTTAACACATGTCAAATTCAGAGGCTTTAACACATGTTAAATACAGAGGCTTTAACACATGTCAAATACAGAGGCTTTAACACATGTCAAATACAGAGGCTTTAACACATGTCAAATACAGAGGCTTTAACACATGTTAAATACAGAGGCTTTAACACATGTTAAATACAGAGGCTTTAACACATGTCAAATACAGAGGCTTTAACACATGTCAAATACAGAGGCTTTAACACATGTCAAATACAGAGGCTTTAACACATGTCAAATACAGAGGCTTTAACACATGTTAAATACAGAGGCTTTAACACATGTCAGATACAGAGGCTTTAACACATGTCAAATACAGAGGCTTTAACACATGTCAAATACAGAGGCTTTAACACATGTTAAATACAGAGGCTTTAACACATGTCAAATACAGAGGCTTTAACACATGTCAAATACAGAGGCTTTAACACATGTTAAATACAGAGGCTTTAAACACATGTCAAATACAGAGGCTTTAACACATGTTAAATACAGAGGCTTTAACACATGTCAAATACAGAGGCTTTAACACATGTCAAATACAGAGGCTTTAACACATGTCAAATACAGAGGCTTTAACACATGTCAAATACAGAGGCTTTAACACATGTCAAATACAGAGGCCAATTCTGATGGTTTAAGTTGTGGTCTGTTGCACCAACAAGGAAAGGGGGATACCTAGTCAGTTGTACAACTTAATGCCTTCAACTGAAATGTGTTTTCCTCATTTAACCCAACCCCCTCTGAATCAGAGAGGTGCGGGAGGGCTACCTTAATCGACACCCTTGTCATCGGCACCCGGGGAACAGTGGGTTTGCTGCCTTGTTCAGGGGCAGAACAACAGATTTTTTACTTTGTCAGCTCAGGGATTCGATTCAGCAACCTTTCGGTTACTGGCCCAACGCTCCTAGCCGCCAGGCTACCTGCCGACCCGTCTCAGATGACCTAGACCCTCTGAGAAAACTGAACCAGGAGATCTTAACCTCCTTAGACTTTGACCTTTTGCACAAGAGATATTGAAATTGTAATGTCATATTTAAAGGGTCAAATGTCCAGATATGACAGCCATAGATTCTGACCAAATTTACTGGACATATCAATATAAATTGACTATTTATTTAAGCTTAATATAGAATAAACATATTTATAGTTACTTGATCATAATTATTGTGCGTTAACTTTTTACTGCAGTGGGCTAAATCAGAGTCAACAGAGTGTTATTTTACTGTAGTGGGCTAAATCAGAGTCACACAGAGTGTTTATTTTTACTGTAGTGGGCTAAATCAGGGTCACACAGAGTGTTTATTTTACTGTAGTGGGCTAAATCAGAGTCACACAGAGTGTTTATTTTACTGTAGTGGGCTAAATCAGGGTCACACAGAGTTGTTTATGTTATACTGTAGTGGGCTAAATCAGGGTCACACAGAGTGTTTATTTTACTGTAGTGGGCTAAATCAGAGTCACACAGAGTGTTTATTTTTACTGCAGTGGGCTAAATCAGAGTCACACAGAGTGTTTTATTTTACTGTAGTGGGCTAAATCAGAGTCACACAGAGTGTTTATTTTACTGTTAGTGGGCTAAATCAGAGTCACACAGAGTGTTTATTTACTGTAGTGGGCTAAATCAGAGTCACACAGAGTGGTTTATTTACTGCAGTGGGGCTAAATCAGGGTCACACAGGAGTGTTTGTTTGAAGTCTTAAATAAATCTAATTTGAAACCAAAGTATCCACCTCACACACATGGTTATGGGCTTATAAATAGAAGAGACCTGGTACCATGTCAGATATAGAGTTGTCATGTGCTACATGTTGACTTTACAATCCCAATATTACACTTCACATACATCAACAGAAGACTGAAATATAACTACATTGCTTGACATAGAAACACGGGAATTTTCTGATATATTCTTAAAAAAAATTAAATTACGTTTATTAATTATAAAATGATGAAGCAATATGCATAACTTTCCACCAATGAGAATGCTCGAGGGCGATTTGGTCATTTGACTGCAGAACTAAGTCATG
>NC_034188.2:3857489-3859989 GCF_002021735.2 Oncorhynchus kisutch
CTATCGTATTCTATCCACAGTTCTATCGTATCTTCCACAGTTCTATCGTATTCTATCCACAGTTCTATCGTATTCTATCCACAGTTCTATCATATTCTATCCTGTGTTAGACTGTACTAATTTAAAGGTCCCAGAGTTAGGCTTAGAGTTAGACTGTACTAATTTAAGGTCCCAGAGTTAGACTGTACTAATTTAAGGTCCCAGAGTTAGGCTTAGAGTTAGACGGTACTAAGTTAAGGTCCCAGGGTTAGACTGTACTAATTTAAAGGTCCCAGAGTTAGACTGTACTAATTTAAGGTCCAGAGTTAGACTGTACTAATTTAAGGGTTCCAGAGTTAGGGTTAGGGTTAGACTGTACTAATTTAAGGGCCCAGAGTTAGACTGTACTAATTTAAAAGGTCCCAGAGTTAGGGTTAGGGTTAGACTGTACTAATTTAAGGTCCCAGAGTTAGGGTTAGGGTTAGACTGTACTAATTTAAGGTCCCAGAGTTAGACTGTACTAACTTAGGTCCCAGAGTTAGACTGTACTAATTTAAAGGTCCCAGAGTTAGGGTTAGGGTTAGACTGTACTAATTTAAAGGTCCCAGAGTTAGGGTTAGGGTTAGACTGTACTAATTTAAGGTCCCAGAGTTAGGCTTAAGGGTTAGACTGTACTAATGTAAGGTCCCAGAGTTAGACTGTACTAATTTAAGGTCCCAGAGTTAGACTGTACTAATTTAAGGTCCAGAGTTAGACTGTACTAATTTAAGGTCCCAGAGTTAGTGTTAGGGTTAGACTGTACTAATTTAAGGGCCCAGAGTTAGACTGTACTAATTTAAAGGTCCCAGAGTTAGGGTTAGGGTTAGACTGTACTAATTTAAAGGTCCAGAGTTAGGGTTAGGGGTTAGACTGTACTAATTTAAGGTCCCAGAGTTAGGGTTAGGGTTAGACTGTACTAATGTAAGGTCCCAGAGTTAGACTGTACTAATTTAAAGGTCCCAGAGTTAGACTGTACTAATTTAAGGTCCCAGAGTTAGTGTTAGGGTTAGACTGTACTAATTTAAGGTCCCAGAGTTAGTGTTAGGGTTGGACTGCTGTTATGTAAAGTTAATTCCCTACTGTAGGTCTCTTAATTAACTCTATGGTAATTAACCAATACAAAGTCTCCCACTACATCAAGCTAATGAACACCTTGCCACACGCTGCTAGAACATTCTGAAATCAGACAGAAACCAATCCGACATTGTCTACTGGAGGAACATTTCATATTTCTGCATGTTTGACATATTGAAATGTGAATGCCGTGGATCAGAGCCTTGCGGGCTAAGAATGCAACAGGGTACAGTTTGAGACTAGAGTTGGTTTCCTGCTATTTTATTAATTAAGAAAGGTTCACCGCCCGGTATGGCAACTGCAGTGACCGTAACCGCAGGGCTCTTCAGAGGCTGTCGCAGTTAGCCCAACGCATCACCAGGGGAAACTGATGATGGAGTCCCGATGGACGAGACATTGGCATCCCCCCCCCCCCCCCCCCCCCCCCCCCCCCCTGTGGGAGACCTGGGTTCTGGTCCCTCCAGTTACACAAACACACGTGTGATGTTGGGAAACCACGTGTGATGTTGGGAAACCACGTGTGATGTTGGGAAACCACGTGTGATGTTGGGAAACCACGTGTGATGTTGGGAAACCACGTGTCTGAGTCATGTGAAACTTCACACTTTTCAGTTTTTTTTTCTCAGGTGAAAATTTTTCATGTGAATTGTCCACATGTGAAATGTCAAGAAAAACCACGTGTGATGTTGGGAAACCACGTGTGATGTTGGGGAAACCACGTGTGATGTTGGGAAACCACGTGTGATGTTGGGAAACCACGTGTGATGTTGGGAAACCACGTGTCTGAGTCATGTGAAACTTCACACTTTTCTGTTTTTTTTCTCAGGTGAAAATTTTTCACGTGAATTGTCCACATGTGAAATGTCAAGAAAAACCACGTGTCTGACTCATGTCAAGTGTTTAAAAAAAATATACTTTCACAGTTTTCACAAGATTTTTTAGGTACAGTTTTTTTTACATATTTTTTTAGGTAATGTGTGTGTGTGTGTGTGTGTGTGTGTGTGTGTGTGTGTGTGTGTGTGTGTGTGTGTGTGTGTGTGTGTGTGTGTGGTGTGTGTGGTGTGTGTGTGTGTGTGTGTGTGTGTGTGTGTGTGGTGTGTGTGTGTGTGTGTGTGTGTGTGTGTGTAATCGTCGTCTCATTGGAAGATTTATTCTGAATCCAGAACGTGTGGAGGAGTAAATATTAGTCATCTGGGGGCAAACACACATCAGTCAACTTCATGGCTGATGATACATGACGTTGTGGAGAGAGAGGAGAGAGAGGAGAGGATAGAGAGGGGAGGAGAGAGAGAGAAAGAGAGAGAGGAGAGAGAGGAGAGAGAGAGAGAGAGAGGAGAGAGAGGAGAGAGAGGAGATGAGAGAGAGGGGAGAGGATAGAGAGGGGAGGAGAGAGAGAGAAAGAGAGAGA
>NC_034188.2:3864989-3867489 GCF_002021735.2 Oncorhynchus kisutch
AAAATGGCTTAAGGACAACAAAGTCAAGGTATTGGAGTGGCCATCACAAAGCCCTCACCTCAATCCTATAGAAAATGTGTTGGCAGAACTGAAAAAGTGTGTACAAGCAAGGAGGCCTACAAACCTGACTCAGTTACACCAGCTCTGTCAGGAGGAATGTGCCTAATTGTGGAATGGTACCCGAAACGTTAGACCCAAGTTAAACAATTTAAATGCAATGCTACCAAATACTAATTGAGTGCATGTGAACTTCTGACCCACTGGGAATGTGATGAAAGAAATTCAATCTGAAATGAATCATTCTCTCTACTATTATTCTAACATTTCACATTCTTAAAATAAAGTGGTGATCCTAACTGACCTAAGACAGGGGATTGGTATGTGGATTAAACTGAGTTTAAACTTATTTGGCAAAGGTGTTTTAATTTTTTAATTTTTTATTTAACCAGGCAAGTCAGTTAAGAACATATTCTTATTTTCAATGACGGCCTGGGAACAATGGGTTAACTGCCTGTTCAGGGGCAGAACGACAGATTTGTACCTTGTCAGCTCGGGGGTTTGAACTCGCAACCTTCCGGTTACTAGTCCAACGCTCTAACCACTAGGCTACGCTGCCGCCATGTAAACTTCCAGCTTCAACTGTATATACAGTATATAAACTCAGCAAAAAATAAACATCCCCTTTTCAGGACTTCCAAAGATAATTTGTAAATATAACTTCACAGATCTTCAGTATAAAGGGTTTAAACACTGTTTCCCATGCTTGTTCAATGAACCATAAACAATTAATGAACATGCACCTGTGGAACGGTCGTTAAGACACTAACAGCTTACAGACGGTAGGCAATTAAGGTCACAGTTATGAAAATTAGGGACCCGAAAGAGGCCTTTCTACAGACTCTGACAAACACCAAAGAAAGATACCCAAGGTCCCTGCTCATCTGCGTGCTCATCTGTGTGAATTGCAATGTCTGCACTGTGAGACGCCTAAGACAGCGCTACAGGGAGACAGGACTGATAGCTGATTGTCCTCGCAGTTGCAGACCACGTGTAACAACACCTGCACAGTATCGGTACATCTGAACATCACACCTGCGGGACAAGTACAGGATGACAACAACAACTGCCCGATTTACAACAGGAATGCACAATCCCTCCATCCGTGCTCAGACTGTCCGCAATAGGCTGAGAGAGGCTTGACTGAGGGCTTGTGGCCTGTTGTAAGGTAGGTCCTCACCAGACATTACCAGCAACAATGTCGCCTTATGGGCACACCCACCGTCACTGGACCAGACAGGACTGGCAAAAAGTGCCCGTCACATGGTTTTGTCTCACCAGGGGTGATGGTCTGCTTCGCGTTTATCGTCGAAGGAATGAGCGTTACACCGAGGCCTGTACAACTGGGCCAATGGCAAAATAACAAGTATGCTGCTCCAGACTCAATGTACAGAATGTAGAACTGACCTTCCACAGATTGTAAACAGTTATTGAACTGAAACCCAACTCCTATTTTCATTGACAATTATCCCTAATGATCATTAGTTCTAATACTCTCGTCTTCTCCTCCTCTGCGTTGCGTATTTATCTTCAAAATATTCTTAGAAGGTTAAGAGATGTTCTGTATTGCCGATGATTGGAAAACTCAGCCAGCTCTAGATTATCCATGTTGTCGTTCAGCCACGACTCGGTTAAACATAAGATATTACAGTTTCTAATGTCCCGTTGGTAGAATAGTCTTGATCAGAACTCATCCAGTTTATTCTCCAATGATTGCACGTTGGCTAATACGACTGATGATAGAGGCGGGTTACCCACTCTCCGTCTGATCCTTACAAGGCACCTCGACCTACGTTCCCTATATCTCCATCTCTGCGAATGACAGGGATTTTGGCCTTGTAGGGTGTCTGAATTAAATCTTTCGCTCGTTCAAGAAAAACTCGTTAGAGAAAAAATAATTGTCAAGTACGAGGTGAGTAATCGCTTTTCTGATAACTAGAAGCAATTTTTGGTCATAAGAGACAGTGGCAGAAACATTATGTACAAAATAAGTTACAAATAACGTGAAAAACACACAATTGGTTAGGAGTCCGTAAAACGGCAGCCATCTCCTCCGGCGACCATTTTCATGGTGCTGAGATGTCTCTAGTTAGGTTTCAGCCAATCACCTCCTGAGGTTTCGGTTCCCTGCTGAATGTCTATTTGATTTGTGCACTGACCTGCAAGGAGTCTGTTAAGTACACTGTTTGTCCCTGGCAGTATAAACCAATTTTCTGTACATCAAGCTTTCACTATAGTTTATAGCAGTGTGTGACCAGAATAAACACTGTGATAAACAATCATTTACTCTTTTGAAGAAACTCACGTCTTAACCTCATTAACCTGCCTCGTATGGGACTCAAGAGGTTGAAACCTAGCTGTCATAGAATGACATCACGAGTTCAGGGGTTGTCTTGAAGATGTAAAAACTGTGCTCAATACCCTTAATTTAAATGATTACTTC
>NC_034188.2:3872489-3889989 GCF_002021735.2 Oncorhynchus kisutch
CTCCTCCTCCACCTCCTCTCCTCCACCTTCATCACCTCCTCCTCCACCTCCTGCCACCTCCTCCACCTTCATCACCTCCTCCACCTCCTCCTCCACCTCCTGCCACCTGCTCCTCCCCCACCTCCTGCCACCTCCTCCACCTTCATCACCTCCTCCACCTCCTCCTCCACCTCCTGCCACCTCCTCCTCCTCTCCTGCTCCTCCACCTCCTCCACCTTCATCACCTCCTCCACCTCCTCCTCCACCTCCTGCCACCTGCTCCTCCCCCACCTCCCCCACCTCCTGCCACCTCCTCCACCTCCTCCTCCACCTCCTCCTCCACCTCCTGCCACCTCCTCCTCCTCCCCTGCTCCTCCACCTCCTCCACCTTCATCACCTCCTCCACCTCCTCCTCCACCTCCTGCCACCTCCTCCTCCAGCTCCTCCACCTCCTCCACCTTCGTCACCTCCTCCACCGCCTCCACCTCATCCACCTTATCCACTTCCTCCTCCTCATCCACCTCCTCCATGTCCTCCGTCTCCTCCACCTTATCCACCTTCGTCACCTCCTCCACCGCCTCAACCTCATCCCCCTCCTCCACCTCCTCCACCTCCTCCCCCTCCTCCACCCCTCCACCTCCTCCACCTCCTGCCCCTCCCCCACCCCTCCACCTCATCCACCTCCTCCACCGCCTCCATCTCATCCACCTCCTCCACCTCCTCCCCCACCTCCTCCACCCCCTCCGCCTTATCCACCTCCTCCTCCTCATCCACCTCCTCCATCTCCTCCACCTCCTCCACCTCTGCCACCTCCTCCATCTCCTCCACCTCCTCCACCTCTGCCACCTCCTCCATCTCCGCCACCTCCTCCACCTTCATCACCTCCTCCATCTCCTCCACCTCCTCCACCTTTGTCACCTCATCCACCTCCTCCATCTCCTCCAAATCCTGACACCTCCTGCCACCTCCTCCATCTCCTGCCACCTCCTCCACCTACTCCAGCATCTCCTCCACCTCCTCCATCTCCTCCACCTCCTCCATTTCCTCTTCCATCTCCTCCACCTCCTCCATCTCCTCCACCTCCTCCAGCTCTGCCCTAAGCACTGCAGCTTGTTGTGACTGTCAGGTACACTCAGTCTAGTTGGGAACTGGTCCAGTGTTCTGGTGTTGGGTTGTATATTACCTCCATCTCCTCCACCTCCTGCCACCTCCTCCACCTCCTACATCTCCTCCACCTCCTCCAGCTCTGCCCTAAGCGCTGCAGCTTGTTGTGACTGTCAGGTACACTCAGTCTAGTTGGGAACTGGTCCAGTGTTCTGGTGTTGGGTTGTATATTACCTCCATCTCCTCCACCTCCTGCCACCTCCTCCACCTCCTCCATCTCCTCCACCTCCTCCAGCTCTGCCCTAAGCGCTGCAGCTTGTTGTGACTGTCAGGTACACTCAGTCTAGTTGGGAACTGGTCCAGTGTTCTGGTGTTGGGTTGTATATTACCTCCATCTCCTCCACCTCCTGCCACCTCCTCCACATCCTCCATCTCCTCCACCTCCTCCAGCTCTGCCCTAAGCGCTGCAGCTTGTTGTGACTGTCAGGTACACTCAGTCTAGTTGGGAACTGGTCCAGTGTTCTGGTGTTGGGTTGTATATTATCTCCATCTCCTCCACCTCCTGCCACCTCCTCCACCTCCTCCATCTCCTCCACCTCCTCCAGCCCTAAGCGCTGCAGCTTGTTGTGACTGTCAGGTACACTCAGTCTAGTTGGGAACTGGTCCAGTGTTCTGGTGTTGGGTTGTATTACCTCCATCTCCATGGATACATCATGTACAGCTCATATTAGTAATCTATGGGGTGATTACTAAGGTTGTGGGCTTGACAACCATGTATGTTTCAGTTGTCAAGGTAACGTTAACCACCTTGGTTCATCTCTTAGATGTATCCCTTTTCTCACCGTGGTAACCAGTTATCTGTTATACCATAATGTTTGTTTTCCTCTGGTCTGCCCTTCAACCCCCTGGCGGTGTCTGTCTCTGGGCCCTGTCACCAACTGCTCTCTCTCGACTCCTCCGCCGTTCGGCCGCACAGGACAGGATGAAATACAAGTCCTATTACAAGACTGCAGCTAATAATGCTTTATCAATTAGCAGGCGGTTCAAGGCTATTATAATCATCCAGGACTCTCCTTCCCTCTCCTCCCCTCCCGCCCCCTCTCCTCCCCTCCTCCCTCCTATCCTATTTTCCCCTCCCGTCCCCTCTCCTCCCCTCCTCCCTCCTATCCTATTCTCCCCTCCCATCCCTTCTCCTCTCCTCTCCTCCTCCCTCCTATCCTATTCTCCTCTCCCATCCCCTCTCCTCTCCTCTCCTATTCTCCTCTCCCATCCCCTCTCCTCCCCTCCTCCCTCCTATCCTATTCTCCTCTCCCATCCCCTCTCCTCTCCTATTCTCCCCTCCCGTCCCCTCTCCTCCCCTCCTCCCTCCTCTCCTATTCTCCCCTCTCCTCTCATCCCCTCCCCCTCCCCTCCACTCTCCTCTCCTATTCTCCCCTCCCCTCTCCTCTCCTCTCCTCCCCCTCCACTCTCCTCTCCTCCCCTCCCTTCCCCTCCACTCTCATCTCCTATTCTCCCCTCCCGTCCCGTCCCCTCTCCTCCCCTCCCCCCTCCCGTCCACTCTCCTCTCCTATTCTCCCCTCCCGTCCCCTCTCCTCCCCCCTCCCCTCTCCTCCCCTCTCCTGCTTCTCCTATTCCCTGCTGTTCATTAGAGCTCAGGGTTCTCAGGAATTTGAAGATAGCAGCGTATCAGCTTCGGCTTAAATTGTGTGCTGGACTGTTCTCCGATAGGCTGATAGCCCATTAAAGATCATGTTTAATTACTGCTCTGTTCAGCCACCCCATCCATTAGGAACTGAGGACTGTTAAATGTACTCCTAAATGTCCCTGTATTTTAGTAAGTAAAAATAGAAGACAGTTCAGTTTGCACAATTGTTCAACAACAAAATATCTAATTCATCCAAGTTACAATTTAAAATAGACAGACAGACAGAAATCCAGACACATACTGAAAACTCGACACAGGACAGAATCCAGACAGGACAGAATCCAGACAGGACAGAATCCAGACACAGGACAGAATCCCGACAGGACAGAATCCAGACAGGACAGAATCCAGACAGGACAGAATCCAGACAGGACAGAATCCAGACAGGACAGGTCTATGTTTGATCCCTCCTCTATTCCTATAATTAATCCTACTGTATGTATTAAATAAATAAGATCTGCTTTCTCTAAACCCAGCTTCTCTTTCCCTCAGATAAAAAAAAAAACATGAATTACAAAATGGCATTAAAAACCACTCGGTCAATCAGGAAATACATATTTTATAAAGATGAAAACCTATAGTGGTTGATTCACTAATGGCACCCTATTCCCTATGAAGTGCACTACTTTTGCCCAGAGCCCTATCTATAAAGGCAATAGGGTTCTATTTGGGACTTTGGCCAGTGACACCATAATAACACAAGATTATTTCGATGTTTCAGGAAGTAATAGCTAGATGGTTTAAAAGATTTTTGAGCAGCATAAGGTACGGTATTGATGGAGGCCAGACAGAGGGATCACCGTGACAATAAAGCCCGGGTAGGTTGTAAGAGGAAGGAAGGTCATATTCTCCCAGGGGGTGTCCCAAATGGTAAACTCCTTTTGGCCTGTTGCTCCCCCCATAGACACTAGGTAAGGTATAGGGTGTTGTTTGGGATGCAGAATTCTAGAGGACAGGACATGTTAGGAGTGGTACGGTATTAAAATAGATCATACGACGAGACCACCATATACAAACTCAGGCAGGAGGAACAGGGCATTGAGAAAGCATTCAGACCCCTTGACTTCTTCCACATTTTGTTACATTACAGCCTTATTCTAAAATATATTAAATCTGGGTGTTTTCGCTAATCAATCTACACACAATACCCCATAATGACAACGCAAAAACAGGTGTATAGGTTATTTATATATATATCACATTTACATAAGTATTCAGACCCTTTACTCAGTACTTTGTTGGGTGTGATGCTACAAGCTTGGCAGACCTGTATTTGGGGAGTTTCTCCCATTCTTCTCTGCAGATTCTTTCAAGTGCTGTCAGGTTGGATGGGGAGTGTTGCGGCACAGCTATTTTCAGGTCTCTCCAGAGATGTTCGATCGGGTTCAAGTCCGGGCTGTGGTTGGGCCACTCAAGGACATTCAGAGACTTGTTCCAAAAGCCACTCGTTTGTTGTTTTGGCTGTGTGATTGGGGTTGTTGTCCTGTTGGAAGGTGACTCTTCGCCCCTGTCTGAATTCTTGAGCACTCTGGTGCAGGTTTTCATCAAGGATCTCACTGTACTTTGCTCCGTTCATCTTTTCCTCGATCCTGTCTAGTCTCCCAGACACTACCACTAAAAAAACATCCCCAGAGCATGATGCTGCCAACACCAACACCAAACTCCAAGCAGGCTGTCATGTGCCTTTTAGTGAGGAGTGACTTCTGTCTGGCCACTCTACCATAAAAGCCTGATTGGTGGAGTGCTGGTTGTCCTTCTGGAAGGTTCTCCCATCTCCACAGAGGAACTCTGGAGCTCTGTCAGAGTGATCATCGGGTTCTCGGTCACCTCCCTGACCAATGCCCTTCTCCTCCGATTGCTCAGTTTGGCGCCCAGCTCTAGGAAGAGACTTGACTTGACTTCTTCCCGAGTGGAGTAGAGGTTTAAGGCACTGCATCTTAGTGCTAGACACGTCACTACAGACCCTGGTTCGATTCCAGGCTGTAACACAACCGGCCGTGATTGTGAGTTATTGCTCTGACATTCACTGCCAAATGTGGGACCTTATATAGACAGGTGTGTGCCTTTCCAAATCATATCCAATCAATTGAATATACCACAGGTGGACTCCAATCAAGTTGTAGAAACATCTCAAGGATGATCAATGGGAACAGGATGCACCTGAGCTCAATTTTGAGTCTCATAGCAAAGGATCTGAATTATCTAAATAAGGTATTTCAGTTTTTTAGTTTTTATAAATTAGAAAACACTTCTAAAAACCTGTTTTTGCTTTGTCACTATGTAGATTGATGAGGATATATAAGGCTGTAATGTAACAAAATGTGGAAAGAGTCAATGGGTCTGAATACTTTCCGAATTCACTGTATATGAGTATTGTATATACACTGCTCAAAAAAATAAAGGGAACACTTAAACAACACAATGTAACTCCAAGTCAATCACACTTCTGTGAAATCAAACTGTCCACTTAGGAAGCAACACTGATTGACAATAAACTTCACATGCTGTTGTGCAAATGGAATAGACAACAGGTGGAAATTATAGGCAATTAGCAAGACACCCCTAATAAAGGAGTGGTTCTGCAGGTGGGGACCACAGACCACTTCTCAGTTCCTATGCTTCCTGGCTGATGTTTTGGTCACTTTTGAATGCTGGCGGTGCTTTCACTCTAGTGGTAGCATGAGACGGAGTCTACAACCCACACAAGTGGCTCAGGTAGTGCAGCTCATCCAGGATGGCACATCAATGCGTGCTGTGGCAAGAAGTTTTGCTGTGTCTGAGGGTGGTATGAGGGCCCGACATCCACAGGTGGGGGTTGTGCTTACAGCCCAACACCGTGCAGGACTTTTGGCATTTGCCAGAGAACACCAAGATTGGCAAATTCGCCACTGGCGCCCTGTGCTCTTCACAGATGAAAGCAGGTTCACACTGAGCACGTGTTTATTTATTTATTTATTTCCCCTTTATTTAACCAGGTAGGCAAGTTGAGAACAAGTTCTCATTTACAATTGCGACCTGGCCAAGATAAAGCAAAGCAGTTCGACAGATACAACAACACAGAGTTACACATGGAGTAAAACAAACATACAGTCAATAATGCAGTATAAACAAGTCTATATACGATGTGAGCAAATGAGATGAGATAAGGGAGGTAAAGGCAAAAAAAGGCCATGATGGCAAAGTAAATACAATATAGCAAGTAAAACACTGGAATGGTTGATTTGCAGTGGAAGAATGTGCAAAGTAGAAATAAAAATAACGGGGTGCAAAGGAGCTAAATTAATTAATAAATTAAATACAGTTGGGAAAGAGGTAGTTGTTTGGGCTAAATTATAGGTGGGCTATATACAGGTGCAGATGTGACAGATGTGACAGAGTCTGGAGACGCCGTGGAGAACGTTCTGCTGCCTGCAACATCCTCCAGCATGACCGGTTTAGCGGTGGGTCAGTCATGGTGTGGGGTGGCATTTCTTTGGGGGGCCGCACAGCCCTCCATGTGCTCGCCAGAGGTAGCATGACTGCCATTAGGTACCGAGATGAGCTCCTCAGACCCCTTGTGAGACCATATGCTGGTGCGGTTGGCCTTGGGTTCCTCCTAATGCAAGACAATTCTAGACCTCATTTGGCTGGAGTGTGTCAGCAGTTCCTGCAAGAGGAAGGCATTGATGCTATGGACTGGCCCGCCCGTTCCCCAGACCTGAATCCAATTGAGCACATCTGGGACATCATGTCTCGCTCCATCCACCAACAGACTGTTAGAACTGAAAACTGCTGTTCACAAATGCTCTCCATCCAACCTCACTGAGCTCGAGCTGTTTTGCAAGGAGGAATGGGAAAAAATGTCAGTCTCTCGATGTGCAAAACTGATAGAGACATACCCCAAGCGACTTACAGCTGTAATCGCAGCAAAAGGTGGCGCTACAAAGTATTAACTTAAAGGGGCTGAATAATTTTGCACGCCCAATTTTTCAGTTTTTGATTTGTTAAAAAAGTTTGAAATATCCAATAAATGTCGTTCCACTTCATGATTGTGTCCCACGTGTTGTTGATTCTTCACAAAAAATACAGTTTTATATGTTTATGTTTGAAGCCTGAAATGTGGCAAAAGGTCGCAAAGTTCAAGGGGGGCCGAATACTTTCGCAAGGCACTGTATATGGTCTGATTTTCCACAGCTGTCAGCCAATCAGCATTCATAACTAAGACAGGAGGTGTATGAGTCTTGTATCTATATAACTCAGACACGAGGTTTATGAGTCTTGTAACTATATAACTCAGACACGTGTATGAGTCTTGTAACTATATAACTCAGACACGTGTATGAGTCTTGTAACTATATAACTCAGACAGGAGGTTTATGAGTCTTGTAACTATATAACTCAGACAGGAGGTATATGAGTCTTGTATCTATATAACTCAGACAGGAGGTTTATGAGTCTTGTAACTATATAACTCAGACAGGAGGTTTATGAGTCTTGTATCTATATTACTCAGACAGGAGGTTTATGAGTCTTGTATCTATATAACTCAGACAGGAGGTTTATGAGTCTTGTATCTATATTACTCAGACAGGAGGTTTATGAGTCTTGTAACTATATAACTCAGACAGGAGGTTTATGAGTCTTGTAACTATATAACTCAGACAGGAGGTTTATGAGTCTTGTATCTATATAACTCAGACAGGAGGTTTATGAGTCTTGTATCTATATTACTCAGACAGGAGGTTTATGAGTCTTGTAACTACCATTCACTCATGGTGAGTGAGTCTGTATTTCTTAGTCACTGATTATTCAGTGTTTTCGTCAGTGCTGTTTGTCTCCAGGTCATGGCATCTACCTGTTGTACTAGCCAGACTACTGTGCTGTTTATCTCCAGGTCATGGCATCTACCTGTTGTACTAGCCAGACTACTGTGCTGTTTATCTCCAGGTCATGGCATCTACCTGTTGTACTAGCCAGACTACTGTGCTGTTTATCTCCAGGTCATGGCATCTACCTGTTGTACTAGCCAGACTACTGTGCTGTTTATCTCCAGGTCATGGTATCTACCTGTTGTACTAGCCAGACTACTGTGCTGTTTATCTCCAGGTCATGGCATCTACCTGTTGTACTAGCCAGACTACTGTGCTGTTTATCTCCAGGTCATGGTATCTACCTGTTGTACTAGCCAGACTACTGTGCTGTTTATCTCCAGGTCATGGCATCTACCTGTTGTACTAGCCAGACTACTGTGCTGTTTATCTCCAGGTCATGGTATCTACCTGTTGTACTAGCCAGACTACTGTGCTGTTTATCTCCAGGTCATGGTATCTACCTGTTGTACTAGCCAGACTACTGTGCTGTTTGTCTCCAGGTCATGGTATCTACCTGTTGTACTAGCCAGACTACTGTGCTGTTTATCTCCAGGTCATGGTATCTACCTGTTGTACTAGCCAGACTACTGTGCTGTTTATCTCCAGGTCATGGTATCTACCTGTTGTACTAGCCAGACTACTGTGCTGTTTGTCTCCAGGTCATGGTATCTACCTGTTGTACTAGCCAGACTACTGTGCTGTTTGTCTCCAGGTCATGGCATGTACCTGTTGTACTAGCCAGACTACTGTGCTGTTTATCTCCAGGTCATGGCATCTACCTGTTGTACTAGCCAGACTACTGTGCTGTTTATCTCCAGGTCATGGCATCTACCTGTTGTACTAGCCAGACTACTGTGCTGTTTATCTCCAGGTCATGGCATCTACCTGTTGTACTAGCCAGACTACTGTGCTGTTTATCTCCAGGTCATGGCATCTACCTGTTGTACTAGCCAGACTACTGTGCTGTTTATCTCCAGGTCATGGCATCTACCTGTTGTACTAGCCAGACTACTGTGCTGTTTATCTCCAGGTCATGGCATCTACCTGTTGTACTAGCCAGACTACTGTGCTGTTTATCTCCAGGTCATGGCATCTACCTGTTGTACTAGCCAGACTACTGTGCTGTTTATCTCCAGGTCATGGCATCTACCTGTTGTACTAGCCAGACTACTGTGATGTTTATCTCCAGGTCATGGCATCTACCTGTTGTACTAGCCAGACTACTGTGCTGTTTATCTCCAGGTCATGGCATCTACCTGTTGTACTAGCCAGACTACTGTGCTGTTTGTCTCCAGGTCATGGCATGTACCTGTTGTACTAGCCAGACTACTGTGATGTTTATCTCCAGGTCATGGCATCTACCTGTTGTACTAGCCAGACTACTGTGCTGTTTATCTCCAGGTCATGGCATCTACCTGTTGTACTAGCCAGACTACTGTGCTGTTTATCTCCAGGTCATGGCATCTACCTGTTGTACTAGCCAGACTACTGTGCTGTTTATCTCCAGGTCATGGCATCTACCTGTTGTACTAGCCAGACTACTGTGCTGTTTATCTCCAGGTCATGGCATCTACCTGTTGTACTAGCCAGACTACTGTGCTGTTTATCTCCAGGTCATGGCATCTACCTGTTGTACTAGCCAGACTACTGTGCTGTTTATCTCCAGGTCATGGCATCTACCTGTTGTACTAGCCAGACTACTGTGCTGTTTATCTCCAGGTCATGGCATCTACCTGTTGTACTAGCCAGACTACTGTGCTGTTTATCTCCAGGTCATGGCATCTACCTGTTGTACTAGCCAGACTACTGTGCTGTTTATCTCCAGGTCATGGCATCTACCTGTTGTACTAGCCAGACTACTGTGCTGTTTATCTCCAGGTCATGGTATCTACCTGTTGTACTAGCCAGACTACTGTGCTGTTTATCTCCAGGTCATGGCATCTACCTGTTGTACTAGCCAGACTACTGTGCTGTTTATCTCCAGGTCATGGTATCTACCTGTTGTACTAGCCAGACTACTGTGCTGTTTATCTCCAGGTCATGGCATCTACCTGTTGTACTAGCCAGACTACTGTGCTGTTTATCTCCAGGTCATGGTATCTACCTGTTGTACTAGCCAGACTACTGTGCTGTTTATCTCCAGGTCATGGTATCTACCTGTTGTACTAGCCAGACTACTGTGCTGTTTGTCTCCAGGTCATGGCATCTACCTGTTGTACTAGCCAGACTACTGTGCTGTTTATCTCCAGGTCATGGTATCTACCTGTTGTACTAGCCAGACTACTGTGCTGTTTATCTCCAGGTCATGGCATGTACCTGTTGTACTAGCCAGACTACTGTGCTGTTTATCTCCAGGTCATGGCATCTACCTGTTGTACTAGCCAGACTACTGTGCTGTTTATCTCCAGGTCATGGCATCTACCTGTTGTACTAGCCAGACTACTGTGCTGTTTATCTCCAGGTCATGGCATCTACCTGTTGTACTAGCCAGACTACTGTGCTGTTTATCTCCAGGTCATGGCATCTACCTGTTGTACTAGCCAGACTACTGTGCTGTTTATCTCCAGGTCATGGCATCTACCTGTTGTACTAGCCAGACTACTGTGATGTTTATCTCCAGGTCATGGCATCTACCTGTTGTACTAGCCAGACTACTGTGCTGTTTATCTCCAGGTCATGGCATCTACCTGTTGTACTAGCCAGACTACTGTGCTGTTTGTCTCCAGGTCATGGCATGTACCTGTTGTACTAGCCAGACTACTGTGATGTTTATCTCCAGGTCATGGCATCTACCTGTTGTACTAGCCAGACTACTGTGCTGTTTATCTCCAGGTCATGGCATCTACCTGTTGTACTAGCCAGACTACTGTGCTGTTTATCTCCAGGTCATGGCATCTACCTGTTGTACTAGCCAGACTACTGTGCTGTTTATCTCCAGGTCATGGCATCTACCTGTTGTACTAGCCAGACTACTGTGCTGTTTATCTCCAGGTCATGGCATCTACCTGTTGTACTAGCCAGACTACTGTGCTGTTTATCTCCAGGTCATGGCATCTACCTGTTGTACTAGCCAGACTACTGTGCTGTTTATCTCCAGGTCATGGCATCTACCTGTTGTACTAGCCAGACTACTGTGCTGTTTATCTCCAGGTCATGGCATCTACCTGTTGTACTAGCCAGACTACTGTGCTGTTTATCTCCAGGTCATGGCATCTACCTGTTGTACTAGCCAGACTACTGTGCTGTTTATCTCCAGGTCATGGCATCTACCTGTTGTACTAGCCAGACTACTGTGCTGTTTATCTCCAGGTCATGGCATCTACCTGTTGTACTAGCCAGACTACTGTGCTGTTTATCTCCAGGTCATGGCATCTACCTGTTGTACTAGCCAGACTACTGTGCTGTTTATCTCCAGGTCATGGCATCTACCTGTTGTACTAGCCAGACTACTGTGATGTTTATCTCCAGGTCATGGCATCTACCTGTTGTACTAGCCAGACTACTGTGCTGTTTGTCTCCAGGTCATGGCATGTACCTGTTGTACTAGCCAGACTACTGTGCTGTTTATCTCCAGGTCATGGCATCTACCTGTTGTACTAGCCAGACTACTGTGCTGTTTATCTCCAGGTCACCATCTATCTCTTTTACACTAGATAGACGGCAGTAGAGTGTCTTGTGAAAAGGCACCATATCTCCTGATTATTCAGTGTTTTCATCATATCAGTCCAGCTGTATGTAATCATTTCAATCAGCAGCAGCAGAAGAAAATCACAATAATAATCATTCATTTTCATGAAGATGACAATCATCCGTGTGCGTTGAGACAGGAAGACAGGAATGAGGAACGCGTGTATTTTCCCACTTGAGAGACCCGGCGTTGTCACGGCGTTGCCACGGGTGACGGAGACGGCAGCTTTCGGGACCACATTAACCGTCAACCCCATCAAGACGAAACACAAACACAATCAAATAAATCCCATCCTGTTTCTGTCTGTACAAGAAATCGTCTACTCACACTGCCAATCTCCTGTCTCTACAAAATGAATCTGATGAGAGATGGAGAGAGAGATCATTTTTTTAAATCTCTATTTTAACAAGGAAGACAGAGACCTAGTTATTTCAATGAGATCACCCGCTGAAATAAAATTGTGATTAAATGCATCAGCGATGGCATTTGTTTACGCAATGAGGCCGGAGTCTGGATTCATTTGTTGTGGCAGAGAGGAGGAATTAGAACCCTTCAGAGGGATTTGACAGTTTGTGTGTGTTCCCATTACAATCCCGAAAGAACGATGACGTAATAATCAAATCAAATCAAATTGTGCTTTTCACATGCGCCGAATACAACGGTTGTTGACAAGTGAAATGCTTCCTTCCTTAAGCCCTTAACCAACAATGCAGTTTTAAGAAAATACCCCCCCCAAAAAGTAAGAGATAAGAATAACAAATAATTAAAGAGCAACAAAATAACAGTAGCGAGGCTATATACAGGGTATTACGGTACAGAGTCAATGTGGAGGCTATATACAGGGTATTACGGTACAGAGTCAATGTGGAGGCTATATACAGGGTATTACGGTACAGAGTCAATGTGGAGGCTATATACAGGGTGTTACGGTACAGAGTCAATGTGGAGGCTATATACAGGGTATTACGGTACAGAGTCAATGTGGAGGCTATATACAGTGTATTTCTCTCTGAGTCTCTCTCTGTCTCTCTCTCTCTCTCTCTCTCTCTCTCTCTCTCTCTCTCTCTCTCTCTGTCTCTCTCTCTCTCTCTATCGCTCCCTCTCTCTCTCTCACTCTCTCTCTCTCTGAGTCTCTCTCTGTCTCTCTCTCTCTCTCTCTCTCTCTGAGTCTCTCTCTGTCTCTCTCTCTCTATCTCTCTCTCTCTCTCTCTGTGTCTCTCTCTCTCTCTCTCTCTCTCTCTCACTCTCTCTCTCTCTGAGTCTCTCTCTGTCTCTCTCTCTCTCTCTCTCTCTCTCTCTCTGGCTCTCTCGCTCTCTCGCTCTCTCTCTCTCGCTCCCTCTCTCTCACGCTCTCTCTGTCTCATGGTGTACCTAACCTGATAAGTAAATTAAGCAGGGAAACTAGTCCCTTCCCTCAGTTAGTACAGTAATATATTGATGACTAATTATAGTGAAAATCAATTAATTGTATCAACAAACCCAAAACTGTTAGTGAGGGAACCCATCAACCCTAGTGTTGTACTAGGACATCAAAATACTAAGACACCACATTACTAAGGCACCACATTACAAAGACACCACATTACTAAGGCACCACATTACTAAGGCCCACATTACTAAGGCACCACATTACAAAGACACCACATTACTAAGACACCACATTACTAAGATACCACATTACTACAACACCACATTACTAAGACATCACATTACTAAGGCACCACATTACTAAGACACCACATGACTAAGACACCACATTACTAAGACACCACATTACAAAGACACTAAGGTACCACATTACTAAGGCACCACATTACAAAGACACCACATTACAAAGACACCACAGTACAAAGACACCACATTACTAAGGCACCACATTACTAAGGCACCACATTACTAAGGCACCACATTACTAAAACACCACATTACTAAGGCGCCGCATTACTAAGGCACCACATTACTAAGGCACCACATTACTAAGGCACCACATTACTAAGACATCACATTACTAAGACACCACATGACTAAGACACCACATTACTAAGACACTAAGGCACCACATCACTAAGACACCACATTACTAAGGCACCACATTACTAAGGCACCACATTACTAAGACACCACATTACTAAGACACTAAGGCACCACATTACTAAGACACCACATTAACTGATACTGATAGTGCATAATGTGATTATCTCACATGATAGCTGGCCGTGTATTCGTTCTATTAGACCCTGTGCTGAAACCCTGTGCTGAAACCCTGCGCTGTTTGAATACCCATACTAACATACTGTATACTACATACTTAATGAGTATAAAAAAAATACTATATACTATTAGCTACTTTTAGTATACTGTAAACTATCAGAATCGTTTCAGTTGAGCGTACTAGCTCTTCACCTTTCTACCGGAAGTTAATGATGTTGCTATGCAACCTCTTGCTAGCTTGTTAGCATAACAAATTACTAGCTAGACATTTTATGATTTTAGGTGTGTTCGTAAATTCAAAGCTTTGGGCGTTTGGTAAATCCAGATAGTTGTCAGATTGTCTGTTCAGAGACACTGGACGCTCTGGTGGAGCAGTAGGGTTGATCCGTTCTGACCACAAAACGGCAGTCAAGCACCCAAGCTAACTGGCTAACGTTGGCTAGCTTGTTAGCTACTTCCAGACACAAATGAGAGAACACCTCACTCTGACCATTTTACTTATCGTAGCAGAGCTGGTTAGGCTGTTGTCATGTTATCCAGAGTGTTGGTGACTGTAACTGTGCTGCTGGCAACAATTTAATTACTTTTCTTTGCCAACGTTTATTGTGACACCGGCCATATTCAACAGGATTCATCAGTTATTCGGTGCTTCAGCTTGCAAACTATTACAGACTACAAAGGGAAGCACAGCTGCGAGCTGCCCAGTGACACCAGCCTACCAGATGAGCTAAATTACTTCTATGCTCACTTCGAGGCAAGTAACACCGAAACATGCACGAGAGCACCAGCTGTTCCGGACGGCTGTGTGATCACGCTCTCCGTAGCTCCCCCTGTATATAGTCTCGCTATTGTTATTTTACTGCTGCTCTTTAATGACTTATTCTTATCCGTATTTTTAAATCTGCATTGTTGGTTAAGGTGCTAGTAAGTAAGCATTTCACTGTGAGGTCTACTACACCTGTTGTATTCAGCATTTCACTGTAAGGTCTACTACACCTGTTGTATTCAGCATTTCACTGGAAGGTCTACTACACCTGCTGTATTCAGCATTTCACTGTAAGGTCTACTACACCTGTTGTAATCAGCATTTCACTGTAAGGTCTACTATACCTGTTGTATTCAGCATTTCACTGTAATGTTTACTACACCTGTTGTATTCAGCATTTCACTGTAAGGTCTACTATACCTGTTGTATTCAGCATTTCACTGTAAGGTCTACTACACCTGTTGTATTCAGCATTTCACTGTAAGGTCTACTACACCTGTTGTATTCAGCATTTCACTGTAAGGTCTACTACACCTGTTGTATTTATCATTTCACTGTAAGGTCTACTACACCTGTTGTATTCAGCATTTCACTGTAAGGTCTATTACACCTGTTGTATTCGGCACATGTGACTAATAACATTAGATTTGATTGGATGTGAGTAAGACCTTTAAACAGGTCAACATCCACAAGGACGCAGGGCCAAACTGATCAATAGGTCGTGTACTCCGAGCATGCGCTGACCAACTGGCAAGTGTCTTCACTGACATTTTCAACCTCTCCCTGTCTGAATCTGTAATACCAACATGTTTCAAGCAAACCACCATATTCCCTGTGCCCAAGAACACTAAGGCAACCTGCCTAAATAACTACCGACCCGTAGCTTTCATGTCTGTAGCCATGAAGTGCTTTGAAAGGTTAGTCATGGCTCACATCAACAGCATCCCCCTGGATACCCTAGACCTACTCCAATTTGCATACCGCCCCAACAGATCCACAGATGACACAATCTCAATTGCACTCCACACTCTCCTTTCCCACTTGGACAAAAGGAACACCTATGTGAGAATGCGGTTCATTGACTACAGCTCAGCGTTCAACACCACAGTGCCCTCAAAGCTCATCAATAAGGCCATCCAGGACCTCTATACCAGGCGGTGTCAGAGGAAGGCCCTAAACATTGTCAAAGACTCCAGCCACCCGAGTCATAGACTGTCCTTTCTGCTACCGCACGACAAGCGGTACCGGAGTGCCAAGTCTAGGACCAAGAGGCTTCTAAACAGCTACCCCCAAGCCATAAGACTGCTGAACATCTAACATCTAATGGCCACCAGACTATTTACATTGACCCCCAATTATTTTACGCTGCTGCTACTCTCTGTCATAATCACTTTAATAACTCTACCTAAATGTACATATTACCTCAATTGCCTTGACACCGGTACCCCCTGTATATAGCCTCCACATTGACTCTGTACCGGTACCCCCTGTATATAGCCTCCACATTGACTCTGTACTGGTACCCCCTGTATATAGCCTCCACATCGACTCTGTACCGGTACCCCCTGTATATAGCCTCCACATTGACTCTGTACCGTAACACCCTGTATATAGCCTCCACATTGACTCTGTACCGGTACCCCCTGTATATAGCCTCCACATTGACTCTGTACCGGTACCCCCTGTATATAGCCTCCACATAGACTCTGTACCGGTACCCCCTGTATATAGCCTCCACATTGACTCTGTACCGGTACCCCCTGTATATAGCCTCCACATTGACTCTGTACTGGTACCCCCTGTATATAGCCTCCACATTGACTCTGTACCGGTACCCCCTGTATATAGCCTCCACATTGACTCTGTACTGGTACCCCCTGTATATAGCCTCCACATCGACTCTGTACCGGTACCCCCTGTATATAGCCTCCACATTGACTCTGTACCGTAACACCCTGTATATAGCCTCCACATTGACTCTGTACCGGTACCCCCTGTATATAGCCTCCACATTGACTCTGTACCGGTACCCCCTGTATATAGCCTCCACATTGACTCTGTACTGGTACCCCCTGTATATAGCCTCCACATTGACTCTGTACCGGTACCCCCTTGTATATAGCCTCCACATTGACTCTGTACCGGTACCCCCTGTATATAGCCTCCACATTGACTCTGTACCGATACCCCCTGTATATAGCCTCCACATTGACTCTGTACCGATACCCCCTGTATATAGCCTCCACATTGACTCTGTACCGATACCCCCTGTATATAGCCTCCACATTGACTCTGTACCGGTACCCCCTTGTATATAGCCTCCACATTGACTCTGTACCGGTACCCCCTGTATATAGCCTCCACATTGACTCTGTACCGGTACCCCCTTGTATATAGCCTCCACATTGACTCTGTACCGGTACCCCCTGTATATAGCCTCCACATTGACTCTGTACCGGTACCCCCTGTATATAGCCTCCACATTGACTCTGTACCAGTACCCCCTGTATATAGCCTCCACATTGACTCTGTACCGGTACCCCCTGTATATATCCTCCACATTGACTCTGTACCGGTACCCCCTGTATATAGCCTCCACATTGACTCTGTACCGGTACCCCCTGTATATAGCCTCCACATTGACTCTGTACCGGTACCCCCTGTATATAGCCTCCACATTGACTCTGTACCGGTACCCCCTGTATATAGCCTCCACATTGACTCTGTACCGGTACCCCCTGTATATAGCCTCCACATTGACTCTGTACCGGTACCTCCTGTATATAGCCTCCACATTGACTCTGTACCGGTACCCCCTGTATATAGCCTCCACATTGACTCTGTACCGATACCCCCTGTATATAGCCTCCACATTGACTCTGTACCGATACCCCCTGTATATAGCCTCCACATTGACTCTGTACCGATACCCCCTGTATATAGCCTCCACATTGACTCTGTACCGGTACCCCCTTGTATATAGCCTCCACATTGACTCTGTACCGGTACCCCCTGTATATAGCCTCCACATTGACTCTGTACCGGTACCCCCTTGTATATAGCCTCCACATTGACTCTGTACCGGTACCCCCTGTATATAGCCTCCACATTGACTCTGTACCGGTACCCCCTGTATATAGCCTCCACATTGACTCTGTACCAGTACCCCCTGTATATAGCCTCCACATTGACTCTGT
>NC_034188.2:3894989-3943060 GCF_002021735.2 Oncorhynchus kisutch
ATTTAACCAGGTAGGCTAGTTGAGAACACCTTTATTTAACCAGGTAGGCTAGTTGAGAACACCTTTATTTAACCAGGTAGGCTAGTTGAGAACACCTTTATTTAACCAGGTAGGCTAGTTGAGAACACCTTTATTTAACCAGGTAGGCTAGTTGAGAACACCTTTATTTAACCAGGTAGGCTAGTTGAGAACACCTTTATTTAACCAGGTAGGCTAGTTGAGAACACCTTTATTTAACCAGGTAGGTTAGTTGAGAACACCTTTATTTAACCAGGTAGGCTAGTTGAGAACACCTTTATTTAACCAGGTAGGTTAGTTGAGAACACCTTTATTTAACCAGGTAGGTTAGTTGAGAACACCTTTATTTAACCAGGTAGGCTAGTTGAGAACACCTTTATTTAACCAGGTAGGCTAGTTGAGAACACCTTTATTTAACCAGGTAGGTTAGTTGAGAACACCTTTATTTAACCAGGTAGGCTAGTTGAGAACACCTTTATTTAACCAGGTAGGTTAGTTGAGAACACCTTTATTTAACCAGGTAGGTTAGTTGAGAACACCTTTATTTAACCAGGTAGGCTAGTTGAGAACACCTTTATTTAACCAGGTAGGTTAGTTGAGAACACCTTTATTTAACCAGGTAGGCTAGTTGAGAACACCTTTATTTAACCAGGTAGGTTAGTTGAGAACACCTTTATTTAACCAGGTAGGCTAGTTGAGAACACCTTTATTTAACCAGGTAGGCTAGTTGAGAACACCTTTATTTAACCAGGTAGGCTAGTTGAGAACACCTTTATTTAACCAGGTAGGCTAGTTGAGAACACCTTTATTTAACCAGGTAGGCTAGTTGAGAACACCTTTATTTAACCAGGTAGGCTAGTTGAGAACACCTTTATTTAACCAGGTAGGCTAGTTGAGAACACCTTTATTTAACCAGGTAGGCTAGTTGAGAACACCTTTATTTAACCAGGTAGGCTAGTTGAGAACACCTTTATTTAACCAGGTAGGCTAGTTGAGAAAACCTTTATTTAACCAGGTAGGCTAGTTGAGAACACCTTTATTTAACCAGGTAGGCTAGTTGAGAACACCTTTATTTAACCAGGTAGGCTAGTTGAGAACACCTTTATTTAACCAGGTAGGCTAGTTGAGAACACCTTTATTTAACCAGGTAGACTAGTTGAGAACACCTTTATTTAACCAGGTAGGCTAGTTGAGAACACCTTTATTTAACCAGGTAGGCTAGTTGAGAACACCTTTATTTAACCAGGTAGGCTAGTTGAGAACACCTTTATTTAACCAGGTAGGCTAGTTGAGAACACCTTTATTTAACCAGGTAGGCTGGTTGAGAACACCTTTATTTAACCAGGTAGGCTAGTTGAGAACAAGTTCTCATTTGCAACTGCGACCTGGCCAAGATAAAGCATAGCAGTGTGAGCATACAACAAAGAGTTACACATGGAGTAAACAATTAACAAGTCAATAACACAGTAGAAAACGAAGGGGGGGTCTATATACAATGTGTGCAAAAGGCATGAGGAGGTAGGCAAATAATTACAATTTTGCAGATTAACACTGGAGTGATAAAAGATCAGAAGGTCATGTACAGGTAGAGATATTGGTGTGCAGAAGAGCAGAAAAGTAAATAAATAAAAACAGTACGGGGATGAGGTAGGTGAAAAGGGTGGGCTATTTACCAATAGACTATGTACAGCTGCAGCGATCGGTTAGCTGCTCAGATAGCTGATGTTTGAAGTTGGTGAGGGAGATGAAAGTCTCCAACTTCAGCGATTTTTGCAATTCGTTCCAGTCACAGGCAGCAGAGTACTGGAACGAAAGGCGGCCAAATGAGGTGTTGGCTTTAGGGATGATCAGTGAGATACACCTGCTGGAGCGCGTGCTACGGATGGGTGTTGCCATCGTGACCAGTGAGCTGAGATAAGGCGGAGCTTTACCTAGCATAGACTTGTAGATGACCTGGAGCCAGTGGGTCTGGCGACGAATATGTAGCGAGGGCCAGCCGACTAGAGCATACAAGTCGCAGTGGTGGGTAGTATAAGGTGCTTTAGTGACAAAACGGATGGCACTGTGATAGACTGCATCCAGTTTGCTGAGTAGAGTGTTGGAAGCCATTTTGTAGATGACATCGCCGAAGTCGAGGATCGGTAGGATAGTCAGTTTTACTAGGGTAAGCTTGGCGGCTTGAGTGAAGGAGGCTTTGTTGCGGAATAGAAAGCCGACTCTTGATTTGATTTTCGATTGGAGATGTTTGATATGAGTCTGGAAGGAGAGTTTGCAGTCTAGCCAGACACCTAGGTACTTATAGACGTCCACATATTCTAGGTCGGAACCATCCAGGGTGGTGATGCTAGTCGGGCATGCAGGTGCAGGCAGCGACCGGTTGAAAAGCATGCATTTGGTTTTACTAGCGTTTAAGAGCAGTTGGAGGCCACGGAAGGAGTGTTGTATGGCATTGAAGCTTGTTTGGAGGTTAGATAGCACAGTGTCCAAAGACGGGCCGAAAGTATATAGAATGGTGTCGTCTGCGTAGAGGTGGATCAGGGAATCGCCCGCAGCAAGAGCAACATCATTGATATACACAGAGAAAAGAGTCGGCCCGAGAATTGAACCCTGTGGCACCCCCATAGAGACTGCCAGAGGACCGGACAGCATGCCCTCCGATTTGACACACTGAACTCTGTCTGCAAAGTAATTGGTGAACCAGGCAAGGCAGTCATCCGAAAAACCGAGGCTACTGAGTCTGCCGATAAGAATATGGTGATTGACAGAGTCGAAAGCCTTGGCGAGGTCGATGAAGACGGCTGCACAGTACTGTCTTTTATCGATGGCGGTTATGATGTCGTTTAGTACCTTGAGTGTGGCTGAGGTGCACCCATGACCGGCTCGGAAACCAGATTGCACAGCGGAGAAGGTACGGTGGGATTCGAGATGGTCAGTGACCTGTTTGTTGACTTGGCTTTCGAAGACCTTAGATAGGCAGGGCAGGATGGATATAGGTCTGTAACAGTTTGGGTCCAGGGTGTCTCCCCCTTTGAAGAGGGGGATGACTGCGGCAGCTTTCCAATCCTTGGGGATCTCAGACGAGATGAAAGAGAGGTTGAACAGGCTGGTAATAGGGGTTGCGACAATGGTGGCAGATAGTTTCAGAAATAGAGGGTCCAGATTGTCAAGCCCAGCTGATTTGTACGGGTCCAGGTTTTGCAGCTCTTTCAGAACATCT
Source organism: Oncorhynchus kisutch (assembly GCF_002021735.2). Lineage (NCBI taxonomy): Eukaryota > Metazoa > Chordata > Actinopteri > Salmoniformes > Salmonidae > Oncorhynchus > Oncorhynchus kisutch. The sequence continues at coordinate 3,898,225 of NC_034188.2, forward strand.
GCTATCTGGATTTGGGTAAAGGAGAACCTGGAGAGGCTTGGGCGAGGAGCTGCGGGGGGGGCGGAGCTGTTGGCCGAGGTTGAAGTAGCCAGGCGGAAGGCATGGCCAGCCGTTGAGAAATGCTTATTGAAGTTTTCGATAATCATGGATTTATCAGTGGTGACCGTGTTACCTAGCCTCAGTGCAGTGGGCAGCTGGGAGGAGGTGCTCTTGTTCTCCATGGACTTCACAGTGTCCCAGAACTTTTTGGAGTTGGAGCTACAGGATGCAAACTTCTGCCTGAAGAAGCTGGCCTTAGCTTTCCTGACTGACTGCGTGTATTGGTTCCGGACTTCCCTGAACAGTTGCATATCACGGGGACTATTCGATGCTATTGCAGTCCGCCACAGGATGTTTTTGTGCTGGTCGAGGGCAGTCAGGTCTGGGGTGAACCAAGGGCTGTATCTGTTCTTAGTTCTGCATTTTTTGAATGGAGCATGCTTATCTAAAATGGTGAGGAAGTTACTTTTAAAGAATGACCAGGCATCCTCAACTGACGGGATGAGGTCAATGTCCTTCCAGGATACCCTGGCCAGGTCGATTAGAAAGGCCTGCTCACAGAAGTGTTTTAGGGAGCGTTTGACAGTGATGAGGGGTGGTCGTTTGACTGCGGCTCCGTAGCGGATACAGGCAATGAGGCAGTGATCGCTGAGATCCTGGTTGAAGACAGCGGAGGTGTATTTGGAGGGCCAGTTGGTCAGGATGACGTCTATGAGGGTGCCCTTGTTTACAGAGTTAGGGTTGTACCTGGTGGGTTCCTTGATGATTTGTGTGAGATTGAGGGCATCTAGCTTAGATTGTAGGACTGGCGGGGTGTTAAGCATATCCCAGTTTAGGTCACCTAACAGAACAAACTCTGAAGCTAGATGGGGGGCGATCAATTCACAAATGGTGTCCAGGGCACAGCTGGGAGCTGAGGGGGGTCGGTAGCAGGTGGCAACCGTGAGAGACTTATTTCTGGAGAGAGTAATTTTCAAAATTAGTAGTTCGAACTGTTTGGGTATGGACCTGGAAAGTATGACATTACTTTGCAGGCCATCTCTGCAGTAAACTGCAACTCCTCCCCCTTTGGCAGTTCTATCTTGACGGAAGATGTTATAGTTGGGTATGGAAATCTCTGAATTTTTGGTGGCCTTCCTGAGCCAGGATTCAGACACAGCAAGGACATCAGGGTTAGCAGAGTGTGCTAAAGCAGTGAGTAAGACAAACTTAGGGAGGAGGCTTCTGATGTTGACATGCATGAAACCAAGGCTTTTTCGAACACAGAAGTCAACAAATGAGGGTGCCTGGGGACATGCAGGGCCTGGGTTTACCTCCACATCACCCGAGGAACAGAGAAGGAGTAGTATGAGGGTGCGGCTAAAGGCTATCAAAACTGGTCGCCTAGAGCGTTGGGGACAGAGAATAAGAGGAGCAGGTTTCTGGGCATGGTAGAATATATTCAGGGCATAATGCGCAGACAGGGGTATGGTGGGGTGCGGGTACAGCGGAGGTAAGCCCAGGCACTGGGTGATGATGAGAGAGGTTGTATCTCTGGACATGCTGGTAGTAATGGGTGAGGTCACCGCATGTGTGGGAGGTGGGACAAAGGAGTTATCAGGGGTATGAAGAGTGGAACTAGGGGCTCCATTGTGAACTAAAACAATGATAACTAACCTGAACAACAGTATACAAGGCATATTGACATTTGAGAGAGACATACAGCGAGGCATACAGTAATCACAGGTGTTGAATTGGGAAAGCTAGCTAAAACAGTAGGTGAGACAACAGCTAATCAGCTAGCACAACAACAGCAGGTAAAATGGCGTAGACTAGGCAACGGGGCCAACAGATAAAACAAACAAGCAGAATGGAGTACCGTGATTTATGGACAGTCCAGCGTGCATCAGCTATGTAGCCAAGAGATCAGTGTCCAGGGGGCAGCGGTGGATGGGGAAGGGAAGCTGGACTGGCGAGTGTTATCCAGGTTAAAAAAACGAACAATGACTAAATAGCTTGTAGCTAGTTAGCTGGTTAGCTTCTGGAGGTTCTTGAGTGTGTTCTAAAAATAAATAAAAAATAATAGCGATTCCGTATCACATTGGGTGAGGCAGGTTTCCGGAAGGTATAAACAAATTAAAAGTCAAAAGAGATAGAAAGTAAATATGGGTCCGGTGGGCGTTTGGGACGCGGAGATTCAGGCGGTTAGCAGGCCTGTGCTAACAAGCTAACAGTTTGTAGGCCCGGGCTAGACAAGGTAGCAGTTAGCGGACCGGAGCTGGACAAGCTAGCAGTTAGCAGGCCGAATTAGCAAGCAGGGAGATAGCGAGGGCTAGAGAGTTAGCCTTTGGGGGACGTCGCGATGGGGTGAGTCTGTTTATTCCTCTTCATGCGGTGACATCGATAGACCGGTCGTGGGCCCGGGTATTGTAGCTCAGGAGTATGCTACGGTGGTAGCGCAGGCCGGGCTAGCTTCAAGCTAAGTGGGTGGAAACGCTAGCCAGGGGTAATCATCCAGGGTTGCAGTTTAGCTAGATAGCTAGTTGTGAAGATCCAGCGTATTTGGAAGCTTAGGTTTAGCAAAATGTTTTTAAAGGGATAGCTATGTAAAAAACGAAAAATATGTAAAAAACGAAAAATAAACAAAATATAAACAAAATATACAGGGACACGACACGACAGGACGACTTACTGCTACGCCATCTTGGATTCAAAATAAACCACTTATCATTTTGTCTCTGTAACAAACAACAAACAGCACAAATACAGTGCCTTGCGAAAGTATTTGTTGTTGATTCTTCACAAAAAAATAAAGTTTTATATCATTATGTTTGAAGCCTGAAATGTGGCAAAAGGTCGCAAAGTTCAATGGGGGCCGAATACTTTCGCAAGGCACTGTATATACAATTCTTAGAATCAACTATTAAAGACCACCAGAACCCACTGGATTCTCCAATTACATTGAATGAATTACAGGACAAAATAGGAACCCTCCAACCCCAAAAAATCCTGTGGAGTTGAATGAAATGAAATGATAACATATACAGACCCCCAATTTGCAATCGGCTACACTAAATCTCTTTAACATCATCCTCGTCTCTGGGATTTTCCAAAATATTTGGAACAAAGGACTGATCACCCTAATATACAAAATTGGGGACAAATTTCACCTCAATAACCACAGTGGGATATGCGTCAACAGCAACCGTGGGAAAATTCTCTGCATTATCATTATCAGCAGACTCGTACATTTCCTCTGTGAAAACAATGTACTGAGCAAATGTCAAATTGGCTTTTTAACAAATTACCGTATGACAGACCACGTATTCACCCTGCACACCCTAATTGACAAACAAACAAACCAAAACAAAGGCAAAGTCTTCTCATGCCTTGTTGATTATTTAAAAGGCAATTTGCGAATGAGAATCTGCTATGCAAATTGATGGAAAGTTGTGTGGGAAAAAACATTCGACAAATAAAATCATGTACACAAACAACTGTACGGTTAAAACGGGCAAAAAACATATTTCTTTCCACAAGGCCGTGGGGTGAGACAGGGATGCAGCTTGAGCCCCACCCTATTCAACATATATATTAACAAATTGGAGAGGGCTCTAGAACAGTCTGCAGCACCCGGCCTCACTCTACTAGAATCTGAAGTCAAATGTCTACTGTTTGCTGATGATCTGGTGCTTCTGTCACCAACCAAGGAGGGCCTACAGCAGCACCTAGATCTTCTACACAGATTCTGTCAGACCTGGGCCCTGACAGTAAATCTCAGTAAGACCAAAATAATGGTGTTCCAATAAAGGTCCAGACACCAGGACCACAAATACAAATTCCATCTAGACATCGTTGCCCTAGAGCACACAAACAACTATACATACCTTGGCCTGAACATAAGCGCCACAGGTAACTTCCACAAAACTGTGAACGATGTGAGAGACAAGGCAAGAAGGACCTTCTACAAATCTACGCCATCAAAAGGAACATGAAATTCGACATACCTATTAGGATCTGGCTAAAAATACAGTTATAGAACCCATTCCCCTTTATGGTTGTGTGGTCTGTGGTCCGCTCACCAACCAAGAATTCACAAAATGGGACAAACACCAAATTGAGACTCTGCATGCGGAATTCTGCAAAAATATATTTTGTGTACAACGTAAAACACAAAATAATGCATGCAGAGCAGAATTGCGCAAATAGAATATATAATAATATAATAATTAAATTCTACAACCACCAGAATGTGTCACGCCCTGGCCATAGAGAGGTCTATTTTGGTTAGGCCAGGGTGTGACAAGGGTGGGCATTCTAGTTTCTTTATTTCTATGTTGGTGTGGTTCCCAATCAGCTGTCTATCGTTGTCTCTGATTGGGGATCATTTATAAGTTGTCCTTTTTCGTTTGGGTTTTGTGGGTAGTTGTTTTTTGTCTAGTGTTTTCTGCACCTGACAGGACTGTTTCGGTTTTCCCTCTTTGTTATTTTGTTTGAGTGTTTTGAGTATTAAATTTATCATGAACACTTACCTGCGTTTTGGTCCACTCCTTCATACGTTACAGGAAGTGAGTCCCCATTGGTCCAGGACACTTACTTGACACATTGGAAAGAATTAACAAAAAAACTGAGCAAACTAGAATGCTATTTGGCCCCAAACAGAGATTACACAGTGGCAGAATACCTGACCACTGTGACCGAAACCGAAACTTAAGGAAAACTTTGAATATGTACAGACTCAGTGAGCATAGCCTTGCTATTGAGAAAGGCCGCCGTAGGCAGACCTGGCTCTCAAGTGAAGACAGGCTATGTGCACACTGCCCACAAAATGAGTTGGAAACTGAGCTGCACTTCCTAACCTCCTGCCCAATGTATGACCATATTAGAGACACATATTTGTCTCAGATTACACAGACCCACAAAGAATTAAAAACGAAACCCAATCTTGATAAACTCCCATATCTACTGGGTGAAATACCACAGTGTTACATCACAGCAGCAAGATGTGTGACCTGTTGCCACGAGAAAAGGGCAACCAGTGAAGAACAAACACCATTGTAAATACAACCCATATTTATTTATGCTTATATTATATTTCCTTTTATACTTTCAACCATTTGTATATCGTTACAACACTGTATATATATATATATATAATATGACATTTGAAATGTCTTTATTCTTTTGGAACTTCTGTAATGTTTACTGTTTATTTGTATTGTTTATTTTATTGTTTATTTTATTGTTTATAAAGCCCCTTAAATTGATTTTAAAAATTGAGAGAAACCATCATCAGTATTTTCATCCCGTTTGTCCTCTTCTCGTCAAAATACAGTCTTCTTCTTCTTCTCTGATGTTACCTCTCCTAACATCGGCTGTTCTGTTCTGACTGGATTTATAATAGTGGATCTGTGAGGGGCAGGGAGGCAGTGAGGCAGGGGGGAGGGACATGACAGTTAAATAATCCACAGAGGGTTTGGATTGGCAGAGCAGCTGCCTATCAAAACAGGAGCTCAGTGGTTTGACAGGTACTGCTTTGTGTGTCTGGCCCCAAGGACCATCACCAGATGCATTTTCACAGTCCGTGTGCTCAAACAAATATCAAATCACAGCCCTCCTACAGTAACTAGCAGTCAACCAGGAGAGGAGAACTGGGTTGGGGTGCGTTGTGTTGGGAAGGTGGATAAGGTATTGTTCCTGAGAGAGAGAGAGAGAGAGAGAGAGAGAGAGAGAGAGAGAGAGAGAGAGAGAGAGAGAGAGAGAGAAAGCCCCCTGGTGTCAATTCTGGTGGGATAAGTGTGTGTGTCACAGCTGTGTGTAAGTTGGCTATGCAAACAATTTGTTACAATTTGGGGTTTTCAACACTTTAATGTTTCTTATAAAAATAAGTGATTCAGTCAGTCAGGCCAGTAATTTAGTCTCCTCAACTTGTTCAACAGCCACACCATTCATTACCAGATTCAGGTCTAGAACTTAAGGAATTATTTGTACCAAATACAATCGGAAGTTTACATTCACCATTCACATATATGTTATCTGATAACTGTTATATGTTGTTCTGATATCTGTTACCTGTTATCTGATATTTGTTTTCTGATATCTGTTATCTGACATCTGATATCTGATATCTGATATCTGATACAGTTGAAGTCAGAAGTGTACATACACCTTAGCCAAATACATTTAAATGCAGTTTTTTTCCACAATTCCTGACATTTAATCCTAGTAAAAACACCCTGTCTTGTACAGATGAACGTGGTACCTTCAGGCATTTGAATTGCTCCAAATGATGAACCAGACTTGTGGAGGTCTACAATCTTTTTTCTAAGGTCTGATTTCTTTTGATTTTACCCTGATGTCAAGCAAGGAGGCACTGAGTTTGAAGGTAGGCCTTGAAATACATCCACAGGTACACCTCCAATTGACTCAAATGATGTCAATTGGACTATCAGAATTCACTTTCTAGCGGACCAAACTAATGCACAGTACACTGTGGCCTGAGCCAGTTATCACCTTCTAGCGGACCAAACTAATGCACAGTACACTGTGGCCTGAGCCAGTTATCACTTTCTAGCGGACCAAACTAATGCACACTGTGGCCTGAGCCAGTTATCACTTTCTAGCGGACCAAACTAATGCACACTGTGGCCTGAGCCAGTTATCACTTTCTAGCGGACCAAACTAATGCACACTGTGGCCTGAGCCAGTTATCACTTTCTAGCGGACCAAACTAATGCACACTGTGGCCTGAGCCAGTTATCACTTTCTAGCGGACCAAACTAATGCACACTGTGGCCTGAGCCAGTTATCACTTTGTTTTTTATGAGGGGATACTATGAGGGGATACTATGAGGGGGTACTATGAGGGGGTACTATGAGGGGATACTATGAGGGGATACTATGAGGGGATACTATGAGGGGATACTATGAGGGGATACTATGAGGGGATACTATGAGGGGGTACTATGAGGGGGTACTATGAGGGGATACTATGAGGGGATACTATGAGGGGATACTATGAGGGGATACTATGAGGGGATACTATGAGGGGATACTATGAGGGGAATTACTTTTAAAAGTATATTGAGGAGAACGTCATTAGATGTAGTCTGAAATTGTGATACAGTGAATTATAAGTGAAATAATCTGTCTGTAAACAATTGTTGTAAAACATTTTTTTTTACGTGTCCCGCACAAAGTAGATGTCCTAACCGACTTGCCAAAACTATAATTTGTTAACAAGACATTTGTGGAGTGTTTTGAAAAACTAGTTTTAATGACTCCAACCTAAGTGTATGTAAACTTCTGACTTCAACTTCAACTGTAACTATGTATAAACAGGGTACAGTGGTGGTCAGTGCCGTTTAAAGCAATAACACATGTTTAATGAGCCTTATTTCTGTTACAGCAGAAATACTTTTGTTTTACTTGACTCTCATTCATTATTCCATTCACCCAGTTCAATTTAACATTGATATGTTTAGGTTACTGCATGATACTCACATTTTCCCTTTACCCAGCATGACGTTGCTACAACCTAGCCTATGAATTGAAGTTCACAACGTACTGTAGGTGCGAGAGACTTTTGAGTAATCAAGGTGACAGACAGTGACACATTCAATAGCACAAACTTGCCTGCATCTAGAGTGTAATCATTAGTCCAACAGTTACAAACAAGAGTTTCTATCTAGTTTCCATCTAATATAACTAACACATTGGGCTCCCAAGTGGCATATCTCAGTGCTAGAGGCGTCACTACAGACCCTGGTTCGATTCCAGGCTGCATCACAACCGGCCGTGATTGGGAGTCCCATAGGGCGCCGCACAATTGGCCCACTGTTGCCCGGGTGTAGGGTTTGGCCGGTTTAGGCCATCATTGGAAATAAGAACTTGTTCTTAAATTGACATGCCTAGTTACATTTTTTAAAATATGAAAAGGGAAGGAATAAAATGTAATAAAATATGTGTTAACCCGTTACAATAGTACATCGGTGGCAATAAATTAATACAACTAAAAAGCTTTTGTTGGATAGAGGAGAGGAGGACGAGAGTGAGTGTCACGATCGTCATAATGATTGTCGCAGCGTGCGTAGAGTTCCATATATTTTACTTAATAGAAACTCACCAAACAAAACAAACAAGCACAAATGAAACGTACCACAAAGCACAATGAGGAAAATGGCCACCTAAATATATAAACATCTGTCTCTGATTGGGAACCATACCAGATCAACATAAACCATTAATCACTTAGATGACCCACCCTAGTCACTTTCACGCCCCAACCAACATAGAGAAATTAACAGCTCTCCATGGTCAGGACGTGACAGTACCCCCCCCCCCCCTCCCCAAAGGTGCGGACCCCGACCGCAAAACCTGACCCAATAGGGGAGGGTCCGGGTGGGCATCTACTGTCACATCTACCATCGGGGGTGGCTCCGGGGTGGGGCGAAGTACCCACTCCGCTCGCAGATACGACGTCTTCCTCCATGGCGGCTCTTGTGCAGGGATCATCGCCGAAGCTCCGTACCGTGGATCCTCGTCAAAAGAACCGGACCGTAGATCGTCGCTGGTGGCTCCGCACCATGAATCGTTTCTGGAGGAAACGGACCGTAGACCCTCTCAGGAGGTTCCGGACTGTGGACCGTCGTTGGAGGTTCCGGACCGTAGACCGTCTCAGGAGGTTCCAGACTGTGGGCCGTCGTTGGAGGTTCCGGACTGTGTACCGTCGTTGGAGGTTCCGGACTGTGGGCCGTCGTTGGAGGTTTCGGACTGTGGACCGTCGTTGGAGGTTCTGGACTGTGGACCGTCTCAGAAGGTTCCGGACCGTGGGCCGTCGTTGGAGGTTCCAGACTGTGGACCGTCTCAGGAGGTTCCGGACTGGGGACCGTCTCAGGAGGTTCCAGACTGTGGGCCGTCGCCGGAAGCTCTGGACTGGAAACTGTCGCCAGAAGCTCTGGACTGGGGATCGCACTGGAGGCCTGATGCGTGGGACCGGTACAGGTGGCACCGGGCTGTTGACACGCATCTCAGGGCGAGGAGCAGGAACAGGACGGACCTGACTGGGACACGCACTTGAGGGAGAGTGCGAGGAGCAGGAACAGGACGTACCGGGCTGTGGAGACGTACTGGAGACCTGGTGCTTCTGGTTGGATATGTACGTACTGTTACTATAGGATGAGAGAAAGAGAGATTTGGAGAGCTAGATAGAGATAGAGAGAAAGACAAACATGCATGGAGACACAGAGAGACAGAGACACAGAAAGACAGACAGAGACACAGAGAGACAGACACAGAGAGACAGAGACAGAGACACAGAGAGTCGGAGAGACATAGAGACAGAGACACAGAGAGACATAGATAGAGACAGAGACAGAAACAGAGAGACAGATATACAGCAACAGAGAGACATGCAGACAGAGACAGATAGACAGAAGGACAGGGAGACAGGAAGACATAGGCACAGAGACACGAAGAGACAGAGACACAAAGGGACAAAGAGAAAAATACAGACACAGAGAGACAGAGAGACAGATACAGGGAGAAAGAGAGACAGACACAGGGATACAGGGAGAAAGACACAGGGAGACAGATAGACAGGGAGACAGAGACACAAAGAGACAGACAGACAGACAGCGACACACATAGATACAGAGAGAAAGCGACAGATAGACAGGGAGACAGAGAGACTGACATAGAGAGACACTGAGACAGAGAGACGGACAGAGAGACAGTGAGACAGAGAGACAGACACAGGGAGGCAGAGAGACAGAGAGACAAAGAGACAGACACAGAGAGACAGAGAGACAGACAGCAAAAGAGAGATGGAAAAAGAGAGATGGGAAATGCACAGAAAGAGAGAGTGGTAGTATGGAGGGATGGACACCTCTCAACTCCAACTCCAGCTACAACTCCAGCTACAACTCCAGCTACAACTCCAGCTACAACTCCAGCTCCAACTCCAGCTCCAACTCCAGCTCCAGCTCCAGCTCCAACTCCAGCTCCAGCTCCAACTCCAGCTCCAACTCTTACTCCAGCTCCAGCTCCAACTCTAACTCCAGCTCCAGCTACAACTCCAGCTCCAACTCTAACTCCAGCTCCAACTCTAACTCCAGCTACAACTCCAGCTACAACTCCAGCTCCAACTCCAACTCCAGCTCCAACTCCAGCTACAACTCCAACTCCAGCTCCAACTCCAACTCCAGCTCCAGCTACAACTCCAGCTACAACTCCAGCTACAACTCCAGCTACAACTCCAGCTCCAACTCCAGCTCCAACTCCAGCTCCAACTCCAGCTCCAACTCCAGCTACAACTCTAACTCCAGCTACATCTCCAGCTACAACTCCAGCTACAACTCCAGTGTAAAAGGTGAAAGGAGGACCAGAACATAAACAGGTCTAATGTTTTAATTCCCTCCTCCTCCATTAAAACCCCAAATGCATCTTGTTTCTACATTATTACTCGGTTGGCAGATGGTCTTATCCTGAGAGACGCAGCGTTACAACAAGACCGTATGAACATGGAGGGAGGAGCAGCAGTTAAAAGACAGCGTTTTACATGAAATAAATTACATTTGTTTGTCATTCATTAGACCTAACAGGTGTAAGATCAATATTTTCTGTGTCAAAATCAAGATATTCTGAGTCAAAATCAAGATATTATATGTTAAAATCAAGATATTCTGAGTCAAAATCAAGATAATTGGAGTTTCAGATATGTCTGCTATAGTATGCAGGTGCGCTATGGACAAACATTAAATATGTAGCTCCATCCTCATGTATGACGCCATCATGGTAATTAATGTGTGATGAGATTTCAGTATGCCTCAGAAATGTGCTGAGTGTTCAGATATGTAGGTTTTCCTTCCTTGGGCCGTCCACTACTGTATGCTGCAGGTTGTTTCTGGGATGCTGTCAGTATGTGTGTGTGTGTGTTTGTGTCTCTATTGAATGTTTACATTTACACACCCCTCCCTGAGATGACCTTAAACTCCCCTGCCTTCAGACTAAACCCTCTTCAGTCAGATTACCTTAAACTCCCCTGCCTTCAAACTAAACCCTCTTCATTCAGATTACCTTAAACTCCCCTGCCTTCAAACTAAACCCTCGTCACCCAGATTACCTTAAACTCCCCTGCCTTCAGACTAAACCCTCTTCAGTCAGATTACCTTAAACTCCCCTGCCTTCAAACTAAACCCTCATCACCCAGATTACCTTAAAGAGAGAAGAGAGGAGGGAAGGAGAGAGAGCTATGGAGGAGGTAGGAGGGAGGGAGAGAGCTATGGAGGAGGGAGGAGGGAGAAGGGAGGAGGGAGGGAGCTATGGAGGAGGGAGGAGGGAGGGAGAGAGCTATGGAGGAGGGAGGAGGGAGAAGTGAGGAGGGAGAGAGCTATGGAGGAGGGGGGAGGAAGAAGGGAGGGAGAGAGCTATGGTGGAGGGAGGAGGGAGGGAGAGAGCTATGGAGGAGGGGGGAGGGAGGGAGAGAGCTATGGAGGAGGGGGAGGGAGAGAGATATGGAGGGACGAAGGATGTTGGCCTTCTAGGCAAAGTTGCAAAGAAAAAGTCATATCTCAGACTGTCCAATAAAAAAAGAAGATTAAGATGGGAAAACGAACACTGGACAAAGCAGGATTTGAAAAAAACTGTTATGGAGAGGAGGGAGAGCCGTATGGAGGAGGGAGAAGAGAGGAGGGAAGGAGAGAACTATGGAGGAGGGAGGAGGGAAGGAGAGAGGTATGGAGGAGGGAGGAGGGAAGGAGAGAACTATGTAGGAGGGAAGGAGAGAGGTATGGAGGAGGGAGGAGGGAAGGAGAGAGGTATGGAGGAGGGAAGGAGAGAGGTATGGAGGAGGGAAGGAGAGAGGTATGGAGGAGGGAGGAGGGAAGGAGAGAGGTATGGAGGAGGGAGGAGGGAGGGAGGAGTGTGTGTGTGTGTGCAGGTGTGGGCCCAGGTGTGGTAGACAGATAAAGAGATGGAGGACATCTGACAGAGGTCCAGTCCCTCTCTACCCTCAGGGAACTGGATAAAGAGATGGAGGCCTTCTGACAGAGCTCCAGTCTCTCTCTACCCTCAGGGAACTGGATAAAGAGATGGAGGCCTTCTGACAGAGCTCCAGTCTCTCTCTACCCTCAGGGAACTGGATAAAGAGATGGAGGCCTTCTGACAGAGGTCCAGTCCCTCTCTACCCTCAGGGAACTGGATAAAGAGATGGAGGCCATCTGACAGAGGTCCAGTCCCTCTCTACCCTCAGGGAACTGGATAAAGAGATGGAGGCCTTCTGACAGAGGTCCAGTCTCTCTCTACCCTCAGGGAACTGGATAAAGAGATGGAGGCCATCTGACAGAGGTCCAGTCCCTCTCTACCCTCAGGGAACTGGATAAAGAGATGGAGGCCATCTGACAGAGGTCCAGTCCCTCTCTACCCTCAGGGAACTGGATAAAGAGATGGAGGCCATCTGACAGAGGTCCAGTCTCTCTCTACCCTCAGGGAACTGGATAAAGAGATGGAGGCCATCTGACAGAGGTCCAGTCCCTCTCTACCCTCAGGGAACTGGATAAAGAGATGGAGGCCATCTGACAGAGGTCCAGTCCCTCTCTACCCTCAGGGAACTGGATAAAGAGATGGAGGCCATCTGACAGAGGTCCAGTCCCTCTCTACCCTCAGGGAACTGGATAAAGAGATGGAGGCCATCTGACAGAGGTCCAGTCTCTCTCTACCCTCAGGGAACTGGATAAAGAGATGGAGGCCTTCTGACAGAGGTCCAGTCCCTCTCTACCCTCAGGGAACTGGATAAAGAGATGGAGGCCTTCTGACAGAGGTCCAGTCCCTCTCTACCCTCAGGGAACTGGATAAAGAGATGGAGGCCTTCTGACAGAGGTCCAGTCCCTCTCTACCCTCAGGGAACTGGATAAAGAGATGGAGGCCTTCTGACAGAGGTCCAGTCCCTCTCTACCCTCAGGGAACTGGAAAAAGAGATGGAGGCCTTCTGACAGAGGTCCAGTCCCTCTCTACCCTCAGGGAACTGGATAAAGAGATGGAGGCCTTCTGACAGAGGTCCAGTCCCTCTCTACCCTCAGGGAACTGGATAAAGAGATGGAGGCCTTCTGTCAGAGGTCCAGTCCCTCTCTACCCTCGGGGAACTGGATAAAGAGATGGAGGCCTTCTGACAGAGGTCCAGTCCCTCTCTACCCTCAGGGAACCTGATAAAGAGATGGAGGCCTTCTGACAGAGGTCCAGTCCCTCTCTACCCTCAGGGAACTGGATAAAGAGATGGAGGCCATCTGACAGAGGTCCAGTCCCTCTCTACCCTCAGGGAACTGGATAAAGAGATGGAGGCCTTCTGACAGAGGTCCAGTCTCTCTCTACCCTCAGGGAACTGGATAAAGAGATGGAGGCCATCTGACAGAGGTCCAGTCCCTCTCTACCCTCAGGGAACTGGATAAAGAGATGGAGGCCATCTGACAGAGGTCCAGTCCCTCTCTACCCTCAGGGAACTGGATAAAGAGATGGAGGCCATCTGACAGAGGTCCAGTCTCTCTCTACCCTCAGGGAACTGGATAAAGAGATGGAGGCCATCTGACAGAGGTCCAGTCCCTCTCTACCCTCAGGGAACTGGATAAAGAGATGGAGGCCATCTGACAGAGGTCCAGTCCCTCTCTACCCTCAGGGAACTGGATAAAGAGATGGAGGCCATCTGACAGAGGTCCAGTCCCTCTCTACCCTCAGGGAACTGGATAAAGAGATGGAGGCCATCTGACAGAGGTCCAGTCTCTCTCTACCCTCAGGGAACTGGATAAAGAGATGGAGGCCTTCTGACAGAGGTCCAGTCCCTCTCTACCCTCAGGGAACTGGATAAAGAGATGGAGGCCTTCTGACAGAGGTCCAGTCCCTCTCTACCCTCAGGGAACTGGATAAAGAGATGGAGGCCTTCTGACAGAGGTCCAGTCCCTCTCTACCCTCAGGGAACTGGATAAAGAGATGGAGGCCTTCTGACAGAGGTCCAGTCCCTCTCTACCCTCAGGGAACTGGAAAAAGAGATGGAGGCCTTCTGACAGAGGTCCAGTCCCTCTCTACCCTCAGGGAACTGGATAAAGAGATGGAGGCCTTCTGACAGAGGTCCAGTCCCTCTCTACCCTCAGGGAACTGGATAAAGAGATGGAGGCCTTCTGTCAGAGGTCCAGTCCCTCTCTACCCTCAGGGAACTGGATAAAGAGATGGAGGCCTTCTGACAGAGGTCCAGTCCCTCTCTACCCTCAGGGAACCTGATAAAGAGATGGAGGCCTTCTGACAGAGGTCCAGTCCCTCTCTACCCTCAGGGAACTGGATAAAGAGATGGAGGCCATCTGACAGGGGTCCACTCCCTCTCTACCCTCAGGGAACTGGATAAAGTGATGGAGGCCATCTGACAGAGGTCCAGTCCCTCTCTACCCTCAGGGAACTGGATAAAGAGATGGAGGCCATCTGACAGAGGTCCAGTCCCTCTCTACCCTCAGGGAACTGGATAAAGAGATGGAGGCCATCTGACAGAGGTCCAGTCTCTCTCTACCCTCAGGGAACTGGATAAAGAGATGGAGGCCATCTGACAGAGGTCCAGTCCCTCTCTACCCTCAGGGAACTGGATAAAGAGATGGAGGCCATCTGACAGAGGTCCAGTCCCTCTCTACCCTCAGGGAACTGGATAAAGAGATGGAGGCCATCTGACAGAGGTCCAGTCCCTCTCTACCCTCAGGGAACTGGATAAAGAGATGGAGGCCATCTGACAGAGGTCCAGTCTCTCTCTACCCTCAGGGAACTGGATAAAGAGATGGAGGCCATCTGACAGAGGTCCAGTCCCTCTCTACCCTCAGGGAACTGGATAAAGAGATGGAGGCCATCTGACAGAGGTCCAGTCCCTCTCTACCCTCAGGGAACTGGATAAAGAGATGGAGGCCTTCTGACAGGGGTCCAGTCCCTCTCTACCCTCAGGGAACTGGATAAAGAGATGGAGGCCATCTGACAGAGGTCCAGTCTCTCTCTACCCTCAGGGAACTGGATAAAGAGATGGAGGCCTTCTGACAGAGGTCCAGTCCCTCTCTACCCTCAGGGAACTGGATAAAGAGATGGAGGCCTTCTGACAGAGGTCCAGTCCCTCTCTACCCTCAGGGAACTGGATAAAGAGATGGAGGCCTTCTGACAGAGGTCCAGTCCCTCTCTACCCTCAGGGAACTGGATAAAGAGATGGAGGCCTTCTGACAGAGGTCCAGTCCCTCTCTACCCTCAGGGAACTGGATAAAGAGATGGAGGCCTTCTGACAGAGGTCCAGTCCCTCTCTACCCTCAGGGAACTGGAAAAAGAGATGGAGGCCTTCTGACAGAGGTCCAGTCCCTCTCTACCCTCAGGGAACTGGATAAAGAGATGGAGGCCTTCTGACAGAGGTCCAGTCCCTCTCTACCCTCAGGGAACTGGATAAAGAGATGGAGGCCTTCTGTCAGAGGTCCAGTCCCTCTCTACCCTCAGGGAACTGGATAAAGAGATGGAGGCCTTCTGACAGAGGTCCAGTCCCTCTCTACCCACAGGGAACCTGATAAAGAGATGGAGGCCTTCTGACAGAGGTCCAGTCCCTCTCTACCCTCAGGGAACTGGATAAAGAGATGGAGGCCATCTGACAGGGGTCCACTCCCTCTCTACCCTCAGGGAACTGGATAAAGAGATGGAGGCCTTCTGACAGAGGTCCAGTCCCTCTCTACCCTCAGGGAACTGGATAAAGAGATGGAGGCCTTCTGACAGAGGTCCAGTCCCTCTCTACCCTCAGGGAACTGGATAAAGAGATGGAGGCCTTCTGACAGAGGTCCAGTCCCTCTCTACCCACAGGGAACCTGATAAAGAGATGGAGGCCATCTGACAGAGGTCCAGTCTCTCTCTACCCTCAGGGAACTGGATAAAGAGATGGAGGCCTTCTGACAGAGGTCCAGTCCCTCTCTACCCTCAGGGAACTGGATAAAGAGATGGAGGCCTTCTGACAGAGGTCCAGTCCCTCTCTACCCTCAGGGAACTGGATAAAGAGATGGAGGCCTTCTGACAGAGGTCCAGTCCCTCTCTACCCTCAGGGAACTGGATAAAGAGATGGAGGCCTTCTGACAGAGGTCCAGTCCCTCTCTACCCTCAGGGAACTGGAAAAAGAGATGGAGGCCTTCTGACAGAGGTCCAGTCCCTCTCTACCCTCAGGGAACTGGATAAAGAGATGGAGGCCTTCTGACAGAGGTCCAGTCCCTCTCTACCCTCAGGGAACTGGATAAAGAGATGGAGGCCTTCTGTCAGAGGTCCAGTCCCTCTCTACCCTCAGGGAACTGGATAAAGAGATGGAGGCCTTCTGACAGAGGTCCAGTCCCTCTCTACCCACAGGGAACCTGATAAAGAGATGGAGGCCTTCTGACAGAGGTCCAGTCCCTCTCTACCCTCAGGGAACTGGATAAAGAGATGGAGGCCATCTGACAGGGGTCCACTCCCTCTCTACCCTCAGGGAACTGGATAAAGTGATGGAGGCCATCTGACAGAGGTCCAGTCCCTCTCTACCCTCAGGGAACTGGATAAAGAGATGGAGGCCATCTGACAGAGGTCCAGTCCCTCTCTACCCTCAGGGAACTGGATAAAGAGATGGAGGCCATCTGACAGAGGTCCAGTCTCTCTCTACCCTCAGGGAACTGGATAAAGAGATGGAGGCCATCTGACAGAGGTCCAGTCCCTCTCTACCCTCAGGGAACTGGATAAAGAGATGGAGGCCTTCTGACAGAGGTCCAGTCCCTCTCTACCCTCAGGGAACTGGATAAAGAGATGGAGGCCTTCTGACAGAGGTCCAGTCCCTCTCTACCCTCAGGGAACTGGATAAAGAGATGGAGGCCTTCTGACAGAGGTCCAGTCCCACTCTACCCTCAGGGAACTGGATAAAGAGATGGAGGCCTTCTGACAGAGGTCCAGTCCCTCTCTACCCTCAGGGAACTGGATAAAGAGATGGAGGCCTTCTGACAGAGGTCCAGTCCCTCTCTACCCTCAGGGAACTGGATAAAGAGATGGAGGCCTTCTGTCAGAGGTCCAGTCCCTCTCTACCCTCAGGGAACTGGATAAAGAGATGGAGGCCTTCTGACAGAGGTCCAATCCCTCTCTACCCACAGGGAACCTGATAAAGAGATGGAGGCCTTCTGACAGAGGTCCAGTCCCTCTCTACCCTCAGGGAACTGGATAAAGAGATGGAGGCCATCTGACAGGGGTCCACTCCCTCTCTACCCTCAGGGAACTGGATAAAGTGATGGAGGCCATCTGACAGAGGTCCAGTCCCTCTCTACCCTCAGGGAACTGGATAAAGAGATGGAGGCCATCTGACAGAGGTCCAGTCCCTCTCTACCCTCAGGGAACTGGATAAAGAGATGGAGGCCATCTGACAGAGGTCCAGTCTCTCTCTACCCTCAGGGAACTGGATAAAGAGATGGAGGCCATCTGACAGAGGTCCAGTCCCTCTCTACCCTCAGGGAACTGGATAAAGAGATGGAGGCCATCTGACAGAGGTCCAGTCCCTCTCTACCCTCAGGGAACTGGATAAAGAGATGGAGGCCATCTCACAGAGGTCCAGTCCCTCTCTACCCTCAGGGAACTGGATAAAGAGATGGAGGCCATCTGACAGGGGTCCACTCCCTCTCTACCCTCAGGGAACTGGATAAAGTGATGGAGGCCATCTGACAGAGGTCCAGTCCCTCTCTACCCTCAGGGAATTGGATAAAGAGATGGAGGCCATCTGACAGAGGTCCAGTCCCTCTCTACCCTCAGGGAACTGGATAAAGAGATGGAGGCCATCTGACAGAGGTCCAGTCTCTCTCTACCCTCAGGGAACTGGATAAAGAGATGGAGGCCTTCTGACAGAGGTCCAGTCCCTCTCTACCCTCAGGGAACTGGATAAAGAGATGGAGGCCTTCTGACAGAGGTCCAGTCCCTCTCTACCCTCAGGGAACTGGATAAAGAGATGGAGGCCTTCTGACAGAGGTCCAGTCCCTCTCTACCCTCAGGGAACCTGATAAAGAGATGGAGGCCTTCTGACAGAGGTCCAGTCCCTCTCTACCCTCAGGGAACTGGATAAAGAGATGGAGGCCATCTGACAGGGGTCCAGTCCCTCTCTACCCTCAGGGAACTGGATAAAGAGATGGAGGCCATCTGACAGAGGTCCAGTCTCTCTCTACCCTCAGGGAACTGGATAAAGAGATGGAGGCCATCTGACAGAGGTCCAGTCCCTCTGTACCCTCAGGGAACTGGATAAAGAGATGGAGGCCATCTGACAGAGGTCCAGTCCCTCTCTACCCTCAGGGAACTGGATAAAGAGATGGAGGCCATCTGACAGAGGTCCAGTCCCTCTCTACCCTCAGGGAACTGGATAAAGAGATGGAGGCCATCTGACAGAGGTCCAGTCCCTCTCTACCCTCAGGGAACTGGATAAAGAGATAGAGGCCATCTGACAGAGGTCCAGTCTCTCTCTACCCTCAGGGAACTGGATAAAGAGATGGAGGCCATCTGACAGAGGTCCAGTCTCTCTCTACCCTCAGGGAACTGGATAAAGAGATGGAGGCCTTCTGACAGAGGTCCAGTCCCTCTCTACCCTCAGGGAACTGGATAAAGAGATGGAGGCCTTCTGACAGAGGTCCAGTCCCTCTCTACCCTCAGGGAACTGGATAAAGAGATGGAGGCCTTCTGACAGAGGTCCAGTCCCTCTCTACCCTCAGGGAACTGGATAAAGAGATGGAGGCCTTCTGACAGGGGTCCAGTCCCTCTCTACCCTCAGGGAACCTGATAAAGAGATGGAGGCCTTCTGACAGAGGTCCAGTCCCTCTCTACCCTCAGGGAACTGGATAAAGAGATGGAGGCCATCTGACAGAGGTCCAGTCCCTCTCTACCCTCAGGGAACTGGATAAAGAGATGGAGGCCATCTGACAGGGGTCCAGTCCCTCTCTACCCTCAGGGAACTGGATAAAGAGATGGAGGCCATCTGACAGAGGTCCAGTCTCTCTCTACCCTCAGGGAACTGGATAAAGAGATGGAGGCCATCTGACAGAGGTCCAGTCCCTCTGTACCCTCAGGGAACTGGATAAAGAGATGGAGGCCATCTGACAGAGGTCCAGTCCCTCTCTACCCTCAGGGAACTGGATAAAGAGATGGAGGCCATCTGACAGAGGTCCAGTCCCTCTCTACCCTCAGGGAACTGGATAAAGAGATGGAGGCCATCTGACAGAGGTCCAGTCCCTCTCTACCCTCAGGGAACTGGATAAAGAGAT
Source organism: Oncorhynchus kisutch (assembly GCF_002021735.2). NCBI lineage: Eukaryota > Metazoa > Chordata > Actinopteri > Salmoniformes > Salmonidae > Oncorhynchus > Oncorhynchus kisutch. Next base: position 3,917,532 of record NC_034188.2, read on the forward strand.
AGAGGCCATCTGACAGAGGTCCAGTCTCTCTCTACCCTCAGGGAACTGGATAAAGAGATGGAGGCCATCTGACAGAGGTCCAGTCTCTCTCTACCCTCAGGGAACTGGATAAAGAGATGGAGGCCTTCTGACAGAGGTCCAGTCCCTCTCTACCCTCAGGGAACTGGATAAAGAGATGGAGGCCTTCTGACAGAGGTCCAGTCCCTCTCTACCCTCAGGGAACTGGATAAAGAGATGGAGGCCTTCTGACAGAGGTCCAGTCCCTCTCTACCCTCAGGGAACTGGATAAAGAGATGGAGGCCATCTGACAGAGGTCCAGTCCCTCTCTACCCTCAGGGAACTGGATAAAGAGATGGAGACCTTCTGACAGAGGTCCAGTCCCTCTCTACCCTCAGGGAACTGGATAAAGAGATGGAGGCCTTCTGACAGAGGTCCAGTCCCTCTCTACCCTCAGGGAACTGGATAAAGAGATGGAGGCCTTCTGACAGAGGTCCAGTCCCTCTCTACCCTCAGGGAACTGGATAAAGAGATGGAGGCCATCTGACAGGGGTCCAGTCCCTCTCTACCCTCAGGGAACTGGATAAAGAGATGGAGGCCATCTGACAGAGGTCCAGTCCCTCTCTACCCTCAGGGAACTGGATAAAGAGATGGAGGCCATCTGACAAAGGTCCAGTCTCCCTCTACCCTCAGGGAACTGGATAAAGAGATGGAGGCCATCTGACAGATGTCCAGTCCCTCTCTACCCTCAGGGAACTGGATAAAGAGATGGAGGCCATCTGACAGAGGTCCAGTCCCTCTCTACCCTCAGGGAACTGGATAAAGAGATGGAGGCCATCTGACAGAGGTCCAGTCCCTCTCTACCCTCAGGGAACTGGATAAAGAGATGGAGGCCTTCTTACAGAGGTCCAGTCCCTCTCTACCCTCAGGGAACTGGATAAAGAGATGGAGGCCATCTGGCAGAGGTCCAGCCTCTCTCTACCCTCAGGGAACTGGATAAAGAGATGGAGGCCTTCTGACAGAGGTCCAGTCCCTCTCTACCCTCAGGGAACTGGATAAAGAGATGGAGGCCTTCTGACAGAGGTCCAGTCCCTCTCTACCCTCAGGGAACTGGATAAAGAGATGGAGGCCATCTGACAGAGGTCCAGCCTCTCTCTACCCTCAGGGAACTGGATAAAGAGATGGAGGCCTTCTGACAGAGGTCCAGTCCCTCTCTACCCTCAGGGAACTGGATAAAGAGATGGAGGCCTTCTGACAGAGGTCCAGTCCCTCTCTACCCTCAGGGAACTGGATAAAGAGATGGAGGCCATCTGACAGGGGTCCAGTCCCTCTCTACCCTCAGGGAACTGGATAAAGAGATGGAGGCCATCTGACAGAGGTCCAGTCCCTCTCTACCCTCAGGGAACTGGATAAAGAGATGGAGGCCTTCTGACAGAGGTCCAGTCCCACTCTACCCTCAGGGAACTGGATAAAGAGATGGAGGCCATCTGACAGGGGTCCAGTCCCTCTCTACCCTCAGGGAACTGGATAAAGAGATGGAGGCCATCTGACAGAGGTCCAGTCCCTCTCTACCCTCAGGGAACTGGATAAAGAGATGGAGGCCATCTGACAAAGGTCCAGTCTCCCTCTACCCTCAGGGAACTGGATAAAGAGATGGAGGCCATCTGACAGATGTCCAGTCCCTCTCTACCCTCAGGGAACTGGATAAAGAGATGGAGGCCTTCTGACAGAGGTCCAGTCCCTCTCTACCCTCTGTCAATCATCTGTTCTATCAGTCAATCACCTGTTCTGTCTGTCAATCACCTGTTCTATCAGTCTGTCAATCACCTGTTCTATCAGTCTGTCAATCACCTGTTATATCAGTCTGTCAATCACCTGTTCTGTCTATCACCTGTTCTATCTGTCAATCACCTGTTCTATCAGTCTGTCAATCACCTGTTCTACCAGTCTGTCAATCACCTGTTCTCCCAGTCTGTCAATCACCTGTTCTATCAGTCTGTCAATCACCTGTTCTATCAGTCTGTCAATCACCTGTTATGTCTGTCAATCACCTGTTCTATCAGTCTGTCAATCACCTGTTCCGTCTGTCAATCACCTGTTCTATCAGTCTGTCAATCACCTGTTCTATCAGTCTGTCAATCACCTGTTCTATCAGTCTGTCAATCACCTGTTCTATCAGTCTGTCAATCACCTGTTCTATCAGTCTGTCAATCACCTGTTCTATCAGTCTGTCAATCACCTGTTCTATCGGTCTGTCAATCACCTGTTCTATCAGTCTGTCAATCACATGTTCTGTCTGTCAATCACCTGTTCTATCAGTTTGTCAATCACCTGTTCTATCAGTCAATCACCTGTTCTGTCTGTCAATCACCTGTTTGATCAGTTTGTCAATCACCTGTTATATCAGTCTGTCAATCACCTGTTCTGTCTGTCAATCACCTGTTCTATCAGTCTGTCAATCACCTGTTCTATCTGTCAATCATTCTGTTCTATCAGTCTGTCAATCACCTGTTATATCACTCTGTCAATCACCTGTTCTATCAGTCAATCACCTGTTCTATCACTCTGTCAATCATCTGTTCTATCACTCTGTCAATCACCTGTTATATCACTCTGTCAATCACCTGTTCTATCAGTCTGTCAATCACCTGTTCTGTCTGTCAATCACCTGTTCTATCACTCTGTCAATCACCTGTTCTATCACTCTGTCAATCACCTGTTCTGTCTGTCAATCATCTGTTCTATCACTCTGTCAATCACCTGTTCTATCACTCTGTCAATCACCTGTTCTGTCTGTCAATCATCTGTTCTATCACTCTGTCAATCACCTGTTCTATCAGTCTGTCTATCACCTGTTCTATCACTCTGTCAATCACCTGTTCTATCAGTCTGTCAATCACCTGTTCTATCACTCTGTCAATCACCTGTTCTATCACTCTGTCAATCACCTGTTCTGTCTGTCAATCATCTGTTCTATCACTCTGTCAATCACCTGTTCTATCTGTCTGTCTATCACCTGTTCTACCAGTCTGTCAATCACCTGTTCTATCAGTCTGTCAATCACCTGTTCTATCAGTCAATCCCCTGTTCTATCACTCTGTCAATCACCTGTTCTATCAGTCTGTCTATCACCTGTTCTACCAGTCTGTCAATCACCTGTTCTATCAGTCTGTCAATCACCTGTTCTATCAGTCAATCCCCTGTTCTATCACTCAATCCCCTGTTCTACCAGTCTGTCAATCACCTGTTCTACCAGTCTGTCAATCACCTGTTCTACCAGTCTGTCAATCACCTGTTCTATCAGTCAATCACCTGTTCTATCACTCTGTCAATCACCTGTTCTACCAGTCTGTCTATCACCTGTTCTATCAGTCTGTCAATCACCTGTTTCCTGTAAATAGGATTTGCGTTTCCTGTAAATAGTATGGGCGTTTCCTGTAAATAGTATGGGTGTTTCCTGTTAATAGGATGGGCGTTTCCTGGGCACCCTATACCTTACATAACAAACACATGCATGCCCATAGGGCCCTTGTCTAAAATAGTGCACTATATAGGGAATAGGCTTCAATTTCCGACACTTCCTATGAATAATGATCAACTGTGTTGCATTATCATGCATGTGACTCTCTGCTGCTGAGTAACCTTACTGTCTACATTATCATGCATGTGACTCTCTGCTGCTGAGTAACCTTACTGTCTACATGATCATGTATGGGACTCTGCTGCTAAGTAACCTTACTGTATACATTATCATGCATGGGACTCTGCTGCTGAGTAACCTTACTGTCTACATTATCATGCATGGGACTCTGCTGCTGAGTAACCTTACTGTCTACATTATCATGCATGGGACTCTGCTGCTAAGTAACCTTACTGTATACATTATCATGCAATGGGACTCTGCTGCTGAGTAAACTTACTGACTACATTATCATGCAATGGGACTCTGCTGCTGAGTAACCTTACTGACTACATTATCATGCAATGGGACTCTGCTGCTGAGTAACCTTACTGTCTAAATGATCATGCATGGGACTCTCTGCTGCTGAGTAACCTTACTGACTACATTATCATGCAATGGGACTCTGCTGCTGAGTAAACTTACTGACTACATTATAATGCAATGGGACTCTGCTGCTGAGTAAACTTACTGACTACATTATAATGCAATGGGACTCTGCTGCTGAGTAAACTTACTGACTACATTATCATGCAATGGGACTCTGCTGCTGAGTAAACTTACTGACTACATTATAATGCAATGGGACTCTGCTGCTGAGTAAACTTACTGACTACATTATCATGCATGGGACTCTGCTGCTGAGTAAACTTACTGTCTACATTATCATGCAATGGGACTCTGCTGCTGAGTAAACTTACTGACTACATTATCATGCATGGGACTCTGCTGCTGAGTAAACTTACTGTCTACATTATCATGCAATGGGACTCTGCTGCTGAGTAAACTTACTGACTACATTATCATGCAATGGGACTCTGCTGCTGAGTAACCTTACTGACTACATTATCATGCAATGGGACTCTGCTGCTGAGTAACCTTACTGTCTACATGATCATGCATGGGACTCTCTGCTGCTGAGTAACCTTACTGTCTACATTATCATGCAATGGGACTCTGCTGCTGAGTAAACTTACTGACTACATTATAATGCAATGGGACTCTGCTGCTGAGTAAACTTACTGACTACATTATAATGCAATGGGACTCTGCTGCTCAGTAAACTTACTGACTACATTATCATGCAATGGGACTCTGCTGCTGAGTAAACTTACTGACTACATTATAATGCAATGGGACTCTGCTGCTGAGTAAACTTACTGACTACATTATCATGCATGGGACTCTGCTGCTGAGTAAACTTACTGTCTACATTATCATGCAATGGGACTCTGCTGCTGAGTAAACTTACTGACTACATTATCATGCATGGGACTCTGCTGCTGAGTAAACTTACTGTCTACATTATCATGCAATGGGACTCTGCTGCTGAGTAAACTTACTGACTACATTATCATGCATGGGACTCTGCTGCTGAGTAAACTTACTGTCTACATTATCATGCAATGGGACTCTGCTGCTGAGTAAACTTACTGACTACATTATCATGCAATGGGACTCTGCTGCTGAGTAAACTTACTGACTACATTATCATGCAATGGGACTCTGCTGCTGAGTAAACATACTGACTACATTATAATGCAATGGGACTCTGCTGCTGAGTAAACTTACTGACTACATTATCACGCAATGGGACTCTGCTGCTGAGTAAACTTACTGACTACATTATCATGCAATGGGACTCTGCTGCTGAGTAAACTTACTGACTACATTATCATGGGTGTGTCTGACTCTATTGTTTTATTTATCACAGATTATTTAAATACGTCAGGTTGTTCATTTAGAAATCTACTTTAAGAACTTGTGTGAATTAATGAATTATCACGTTTCCAACCTGTGAACACCTGTGGTTGGAACACACAATCCCTACCAGGTTTATTTCTGTGTACAGCTGATGCTGTTGTTGATTTGTAAGGTTCTTTTTTATTTACTAGGGGTGATAGATCAGCTTTAATGTTGCAGATAGATTGTCTCTTCTATCAATGTAATTGATCACATTTAAACTGTACCAGTCTAAAGTTTGGACTGACCTACTCATTCCAGGGTTTTCCTTTATTTTTTTACAACTATTTTCTACATTGTAGAATAAAAATGAGACATCAAAACTATGAAATAACACAAATGGAATCATGTAGTAACCAGAAAAAGATAAATATATTTGAGATTCTTCACCCGTTGCCTTGATGGCAGCTTTGCACACTCTTGGCGTTCTCTCAACCAGCCTCATGAGATTGTCACCGGGAATGCATTTCAATTAACAGGTGTGCCTTATTAAAAGTACATTTATAGAATTTATTTTCTTCTTAATGCGTTTGTGCCAGTCAGTTGTGTTGTGACAAGGTAGGGGTTGGTATACAGGGTGGCAGGGTAGCCTAGTGGTTAGAGCATTGGACTAGTAACCCGAAAGGTTGCAAGTTCAAACACCCGAGCTGACAAGGTAGGTGTTGGTATACAGCCCTTTCAGCCCATATAATGGCAAGACCAGCTCAAATAAGCAAAGGTAAATCATAGTCTATCATTACTTTAACCCTCCTGCTGTGTTCTGGTCGAATTGGACCGATTTACAAGTTGAATGTAGTTCATTTAATCTGATTGTCATAAGGTCACATGACTTTGTCCACACAGGGCATCTGAACACACAACATACATTTAGATGATTTTCATTACATTTTGGGTGTTTTATTTCACTTTTGTACACCTGTGGTGTTCCCGGTCAAAAATGACCTGTCATTAGAAATGAATGGGTGAGACTGCAATTAGTGAATAAAATTTTGTTCATGTACATTGCCATTCATCAGACTTCCTCTCTCAGACCCCCACATGCATGTGTGTTTCAGCACACACACACGCACACACACCTCACACCCCTTCTTGGCTTCCATGGCAACCCCAAACGGGAACCACACCTGTTGACAATCGTAACATGGTTTCATTAATATATAGAACTTTTCTCACAGCTCTGGTATATAAAGCTTTACTGAGGCCTTGCTCACTATTCATTCTGTGGCAGCACAATGACCAAACGATAAACTGTATGTGAGGCTCTTGATCCTATCTTTGATCATGACGCTGGTGAGGAGGAGAGAGTCCTTGTTAAACTTTGACACAAAGTAGTCTGTGATAAATAACATAATATGTTTCATCTGAGTATTTGTTATAGTCAAAATAATCCAGACATTATGCTTTTTTTTAACTCAAAAACAAGTTGTATGAGCTCAGGTCAATGAAGCCTACAGGCCATAAAGAGCAAATAGAAGTTCAAAGCTTGTAATATTCACCAGAACTTAAGTTGATTAAAAAGATCGAACACAACATTATCCATAATGACGTATGTATTATTATGGATTTATAATCAGCTATAATGGGGGCGGTCATTTTGGACCAGGAACACAGAATTAATTAACATGCAACGAACACAACATGAGGGTTAAGATATGAAGGTCAGTCAATCCGGAGACTTTCAAGAACTTCAAAAACCATCAAGCGCTATGATGAAACTGGCTCTCATGAGGGCCGCTAAAGGAAAGGAACGACCCAGAGTTCCCTCTGCTGCAGAGGATAAGTTCATTAGAGTTAACTGTCTCTCATGAGGGCCGCTAAAGGAAAGGAAGACCCAGAGTTCCCTCTGCTGCAGAGGATCAGTTCATTAGAGTTAACTGGCTCTCATGAGGACCGCCACAGGAAAGGAAGACCCAGAGTTACCTCTGCTGCAGAGGATCAGTTCATTAGAGTTAACTGGCTCTCATGAGGACCGCCACAGGAAAGGAAGACCCAGAGTTACCTCTGCTGCAGAGGATCAGTTCATTAGAGTTAACTGGCTCTCATGAGGACCGCCACAGGAAAGGAAGACCCAGAGTTACCTCTGCTGCAGAGGATCAGTTCATTAGAGTTAACTGGCTCTCATGAGGACCGCCACAGGAAAGGAAGACCCAGAGTTACCTCTGCTGCAGAGGAGTTAACTGCACCTCAGATTGCAGCACAAATAAATGCTTCACAGAATTTGAGTAACAGAGACATCTCACCATCAACTTTTCAAGGAAACCACTACTAAAGGACAACGATAATAAGAAGAGTCTTGCTTGGGCCAAGAAACACAAGTAATGGACATTACACTGGGGAAAATCTGTCCTTCAGTCTGATGAGTCCAAATTAGAGAGTTATGGTTCCAAACGCTGTGTCTATGTGAGACGCAGAGTAGGTGAACGGATGATCTCTGCATGTGTGGTTCCCACCGTGAAGCATGGAGAAAGAGGTGTGATGGAGTGGAGGTGCTTTGCTGGTGACACTGTCTGTGATTTATTTAGAATTCAAGGCACACTTAACCAACATGGCTATCACAGCATTCTGCAGTGATACACCATCCCATCTGGTTTGCACTTAGTGGGACTATCATTTGTTTTTCAAAAGTAAAATTACCCAACACGCCTCCAGGCTGTGTAAGGGCTAAGGAGGAGAGTGATGGAGTGCTGCATCAGATGACCTGGCCTCCACAATCACCTGACCTCAACCAAATTGAGATGGTTTGGGATGAGTTGGACCACAGAGGGAAGGGAAATCATCCAAAAACATGCTCAGTATATGTGGGAACTCCTTCAAGACTGTTGGAAAAGCATTCCTAATGAAGCTGTTTGAGAGAATGCAAGGCTGTCATCAAGGCAAAGGGTGACTACTTTAAAGAATCAAAAATATATGATATGTTTTGATTTGTTTAACCCTTTTTTGGTTACTACATGATTCCATATGTGTTATATCATAGATTTGATATAGTCAGTGACATAGTCAGTAGCCAGTGAGGCGTAAAGCACTGCAGGGCCTTATGTAAAAGTCCATATACAGTTGAAGTCAGAAGTTGACATACACCTTAGCCAAATACATTTAGATGCCTTCAATAAAATGTAGAACATAGTACAAACAACAAAAAAACATTGAATGACGTGCTTGAAGGAGACCAAGGAGCAGCGTAGTTTGAATGAGTGTAACGTGTTTGAAGGAGACCAAGGAGCAGCGTAGTTTGAATGAGTGTAACGTGTTTGAAGGAGACCAAGGAGCAGCGTAGTTTGAATGAGTGTAACGTACTTGAAGGAGACCAAGGAGCAGCGTAGTTTGAATGAGTGTAACGTGTTTGAAGGAGACCAAGGAGCAGCGTAGTTTGAATGAGTGTAACGTGCTTGAAGGAGACCAAGGAGCAGCGTAGTTTGAATGAGTGTAACGTGCTTGAAGGAGACCAAGGAGCAGCGTAGTTTGAATGAGTGTAACGTGTTTGAAGGAGACCAAGGAGCAGCGTAGTTTGAATGAGTGTAACGTGTTTGAAGGAGACCAAGGAGCAGCGTAGTTTGAATGAGTGTAACGTGTTTGAAGGAGACCAAGGAGCAGCGTAGTTTGAATGAGTGTAACGTGTTTGAAGGAGACCAAGGAGCAGCGTAGTTTGAATGAGTGTAACGTGCTTGAAGGAGACCAAGGAGCAGCGTAGTTTGAATGAGTGTAACGTGTTTGAAGGAGACCAAGGAGCAGCGTAGTTTGAATGAGTGTAACGTGCTTGAAGGAGACCAAGGAGCAGCGTAGTTTGAATGAGTGTAACGTGTTTGAAGGAGACCAAGGAGCAGCGTAGTTTGAAAGAGTGTAACGTGCTTGAAGGAGACCAAGGAGCAGCGTAGTTTGAATGAGTGTAACGTGCTTGAAGGAGACCAAGGAGCAGCGTAGTTTGAATGAGTGTAACGTGCTTGAAGGAGACCAAGGCGCAGCGTAGTTTGAATGAGTGTAACATGCTTGAAGGAGACCAAGGAGCAGCGTAGTTTGAATGAGTGTAACGTGTTCGAAGGAGACCAAGGAGCAGCGTAGTTTGAATGAGTGTAACGTGTTTGAAGGAGACCAAGGAGCAGCGTAGTTTGAATGAGTGTAACGTGTTTGAAGGAGACCAAGGAGCAGCGTAGTTTGAATGAGTGTAACGTGTTTGAAGGAGACCAAGGCGCAGCGTAGTTTGTGGTCATCTATTTATTTCAATGAGAACCAGCAACAAAATAACAAAGTGAAACCAAAACGAACGTACCGTTCCGTAGGCTACAAGAGCTGTACTAAAAACAAGATCCCACAACGTAGGTGGGAAAAAAGGCTACCTAAGTATGATTTCCAAGCAGTGACAACGATAGACAGCTGCCTCTGATTGGGAACCACACTTGACCAAACACAAAGAAATACAAAACATAGAATGCCCACCCCACATCACACCCTGACCTCACCAAATAGAGAAATAAAACGACTCTCTAAGGTCAGGGCGTGACAACGAGTAGGTGTGTCCAAATTTTTGACTGGTACTGCATATTTTTTAACCCTACCACCCGTAATCTCATTGGAGTAACAACAAATTTTAGGATTCTACTTCCAGTTTATAGTACATACTATATATATTTTACAGACACAGTATTTTACAATAGTTATATTTTATTTGTTATTAGTCCCACCCTTCAGCTACCCTCAACCCCTCCCATCTATCGCTGAACACCATCCAGTCCCATCCTTCAGCTCCCCTCAATCCCTCCCGTCTATCTCTGAACACCATCCAGTCCCATCCTTCAGCTCCACTCAATTCCTCCCATCTATCTCTGAACACCATCCAGTCCCACCCTTCAGTTCCCCTCAACCCCTCCCATCTATCTCTGAACACCATCCAGTCCCATCCTTCAGCTCCCCTCAATCCCTCCCATCTATCTCTGTACACCATCCAATCCCAGCCTTCAGCTCCCCTCAACCCCTCCCATCTATCTCTGAACACCATCCAGTCCCAGCATTCAGCTCCCCTCAACCCCTCCCATCTATCTCTGAACACCATCTAGTCCCACCCTTCAGTTCCCCTCAACCCCTCCCATCTATCTCTGAACACCATCCAGTTTTGATTTCTATTTGCCATATATTTTTCAACTGTACTTTTTCACAAAAGTTCTTGACGTTGTTATTATCGTTGTCAGATCCTGTGAATGAGCACCATGTTGAGAGTGTCAGTGTGGCTAATAAACCAAGGTGATCTCAGAGAGAGAGAGAGAGAGAGAGAAAGAGATCTAATTACAGGGAGAAATCATCATCCTCACCAGCACATTGGGCATTATTAATTAATTAATAAATAATTACTGTGCTGAGGCAGTCATTGCTATCAGCTAAGTGTTTCCTATCAGATGATGGAAATAATATTAACAACAATAATAATAACAATAACAATAACAACAGTAATAATAATAATAACAATAATAATAACAATAATAATAATAATAACAATAATAACAACAATAATAACAACAATAATAATGATATTACAATAATAATAATAATAATAACAATAATAACAACAATAATAACAACAATAATAACAATAATAATAACAATAATAATAACAATAATAATGATATTACAATAATAATAATAATAATAAAACAATAAGAATAACAATACCACTAATAATAAAAATAATAACAAATAATATTACAATAATAATAATAATACAATTATAATAACAATAATGATAATAGCAACACTAATAATTATAATCATAATAACATTAATTATAATAACACTAATAATAATGATAATAATAATAATAATAATAATGGTAATAATAATAATAATAACAGTAGTAATAATAATTATAGTAATAACAATAACTATAATAATAATAATAATAATGATAACAACAATAACAATAACAAAAATAATTGACATCAATGGTCTGCTGCTGGACACAACCCATTCTCAGCTAACAGTGGCCACTCATCATACAACTACTTAGAATGGTAAAGGAGATGTGATGGTTGCAGTGTTAAATTGGTAACACAATCGGCCTTGGGGAAAACTGTCCTTTGGTTCCTTGGTAATTCATTTGGCATTAGCCTTGGTTATAATGATCATCGTGTCCGATTTCAAAAAGGCTTGATAGCGAAAGCACACCATATGTTAGGTCAGAGCCTAGTCACAAAAACACATACAGCCATTTGCCAGCCAAAGAAAGGAGTCACAAAAAGCAGAAATAGAGATAAAACTAATCACTAACCTTTGATGATCTTCATCAGATGACACTCATAGGACTTCATGTTACACAATACATGTATGTTTTGTTCGATAAAGTTCATATTTATATCCAAAAATCTCAGTTTACATTGGCGTGTTACGTTCAGTAATGTTTTGCTTCCAAAACATCTGGTGATTTTGCAGAGAGCCACATCAATTTACAGAAATAGTCATCATAAACCTTAATATAAGATACAAGTGTTATTCACAGAATTAGAGATATACTTCTCCTTTACTTCTCTGGGATGGCCAATAGCCAGGGAAAATGCAGAGCGCCAAACTTTCATGAAATCACACATGTAAGATATCAAATTAAAGCTACACGTGTTGTGAATCCAGCCAATATGTCATATTTCAAAAAGGCTTTTCGGCAAAAGCAAACAATGATTATTATCTGAGGGTAGCACCTCCTTAAACAAAAGAGAGAAAACATTTCAACCCTGCAGGCGTGACACAAAACGCAGAAATAAAATATAAAACGTGCCTTACATTTGTTGAGCTTCTTTTGTTGGCACTCCAATATGTCCCATAAACATCACAATTGGTCCTTTTGTTCGATTCATTCCGTCGATATATATCCAAAATGTCCATTTATTTGGCGCGTTTGATCCAGAAAAACACTGGTTCCAACTTGCGCAATGTCACTACAAAATATCTCAAAAGTTACCTGTAAACTTTGCCAAAATATTTCAAACTACTTTTGTAATACAACTTTAGGTATTTATAAAGTAAATAATCGATAAATTGAAGACGGGATGATCTGTGTTCAATACAAAAAGAAAACAAACTGACGCTACTTTTCCAGTTATGCGCCTCTCTCAAACAGTCCACTTGAAGTGACCCTCGTTCAAGATGGCCGGACTTCTTCATTACACAAAGGAAAAACCTCAACCAATTTTTAAAGACTGGTGACATCCAGTGGAAGCGGTAGGAACAGCAGGAAAGTCGATTAGAAATCCCCATGAAACCCCATTGAATAGACAGTGACCTCAAAAAACAAAAATCTGAATGGTTTGTCCTCGGAGTTTCCCCTGCTAAATAAGTTCTGTTATACTCACAGAAATGATTCAAACAGTTTTCTAAACTTCAGAGTGTTTTCTATCCAAATCTACTAATGAGTAGCAGGCAGTTGAATTTGGGCACGCTATTTATCCAAAAGTGAAAATGCTGCCCCCTATCCCGAAGAAGTTTTAAAGTTTTAAAAAAACTTTACGGAAAAAGCACACCATGCAAAAATCTGAGTACTGAATAGCATTATAATTATTCACTTACCTTTAATGATCTTCATCAGAATGCACTCCCAGTAATCCCACTTCCACAATAAATGTTTGATTTGTTCGATAAAGTTAATCTTTATGTCCAAATACCTCCTTTTAGTTCACGAGTTTAGCCCTGTAATCCAAATGCTCAATGCGCGATCGCTTAGTTCAGACGAAAAGTCAAGAAGTTCTGTTACAGTCCATAGAAACATGTCAAACGAAGTATAGAATCAATCTTTAGGATGTTTTTTATCATAAATCTTCAATAATGTTCCAACCGGAGAATTCCATTGTCTGTAGAAATTAAACGGAACTCAAGCTAACTATCACGTGAACGCGCGTGGTCAGCTCGTGGCTCTCTGACACACCACTGACTCAAAGAGCCCTCATTCCCCCCTCCTCCACAGTAGAATCATCAAACAAGGATCTAAAGACTGTTGACATCTAGTGGAAGCCTTAGGAAGTGCAAGTTGACCCCATAGACACTGTACATTCGATAAGCCAAGAGTTGAAAAACTACAAACTTCAGATTTCCCACTTCCTGGTTGGATTTTTCTCTGGTTTTCGCCTGCCATATGAGTTATGTTATACTCACAGACATCAGTGTTTTCGATCCAAAGCTACTAATAATATGCATATATTAGCAACTGGGACTGAGTAGCAGGCGGTTTACTCTGGGCACGCTTTTCATCCGAACGTGAAAATGCTGCCCCATGTCCCAAACAGGTTTTTAACACAATAAAATGTGGATCAAGTCAATGGGTGTGAATACGTTCTGAAGTTTCTTTTAAAAAATAGTCACTGAATTTACAAGCCTGATCTCCTCTGGCAGACCGTTTCAAAGGCCAAGTCTAGGAGCCCTAATGGCAAATGCAGTGATGAAAATAAATTGTAAATAAATAATAAATTGTAAATAAATAATAAATTGTAAATAAAGGCGTTTGAATATTTGGTTGTTTTGTCAAAATGAATGTTATCCATTTCAATCAAATTAGGGGGCTTAGGCACATGTTTGATTTGGAAGGATATTGCATCATGTTTTTCCTAGGAACTTCCTTCTTCACATGTCATTTGAGCTTTTTAAAAATGAAGGACCTCAAAGAAAAAAAAAGAAAAACAATCCTCAAGGTGGCACCTCATCATTTCATGATAACACAACGTGTCTTCATGGTCTTCTTAACACACCTATGTTGCCATGACCAATGTTCAGATTCTGACTCCCACTCCTGCTCTAAGGCAGAGTAAGTTACCATGGCCAATGTTCAGATTCTGACTCCCACTCCTGCTCTAAGGCAGAGTAAGTTACCATGGCCAATGTTCAGATTCTGACTCCCACTCCTGCTCTAAGGCAGAGTAAGTTACCATGGCCAATGTTCAGATTCTGACTCCCACTCCTGCTCTAAGGCAGAGTAAGTTACCATGGCCAATGTTCAGATTCTGACCCCCACTCCTGCTCTAAGGCAGAGCAAGTTACCATGGCCAATGTTCAGTACCAGTACCCAACTGGGTATCCAGTACCCAGTTGCACAGGGCGGGGTCGAGACCCAGGGTCTCGAGCTTGATGACGAGCTTGGAGGGTACTATGGTGTTGAATGCCGAGCTGTAGTCGATGAACAGCATTCTCACATAGGTATTCCTCTTGTCCAGATGGGTTAGGGCAGTGTGCAGTGTGGTTGAGATTGCATCGTCTGTGGACCTATTTGGGCGGTAAGCAAATTGGAGTGGGTCAAGGGTGTCAGGTAGGGTGGAGGTGATATGGTCCTTGACTAGTCTCTCAAAGCACTTCATGATGACGGATGTGAGTGCTACGGGGCGGTAGTCGTTTAGCTCAGTTACCTTAGCTTTCTTGGGAACAGGAACAATGGTGGCCCTCTTGAAGCATGTGGGAACAGCAGACTGGTATAGGGATTGGTTGAATATGTCCGTAAACACACCGGCCAGCTGGTCTGCGCATGCTCTGAGGGCGCGGCTGGGGATGCCGTCTGGGCCTGCAGCCTTGCGAGGGTTAACACGTTTAAATGTCTTACTCACTTCGGCTGCAGTGAAGGAGAGACCGCATGTTTTCGTTGCAGGCCGTGTCAGTGGCACTGTATTGTCCTCAAAGCGGGCCAAAAAGTTGTTTAGTCTGCCTGGGAGCAAGACATCCTGGTCCGTGACTGGGCTGGGTTTCTTCCTGTAGTCCGTGATTGACTGTAGACCCTGCCACATGCCTCTTGTGTCTGAGCCGTTGAATTGAGATTCTACTTTGTCTCTGTACTGGCGCTTAGCTTGTTTGATAGCCTTGCGGAGGGAATAGCTGCACTGTTTGTATTCAGTCATGTTACCAGACACCTTGCCCTGATTAAAAGCAGTGGTTCGCGCCTTCAGTTCCACACGAATGCTGCCATCAATCCACGGTTTCTGGTTGGGGAATGTTTTAATCGTTGCTATGGGAACGACATCTTCAACGCACGTTCTAATGAACTCGCACACCGAATCAGCGTATTCGTCAATGTTGTTGGCTGACGCAATACGAAACATCTCCCAGTCCACGTGATGGAAGCAGTCTTGGAGTGTGGAGTCAGCTTGGTCGAACGCACCCCAGGTGGTGAGGGTAGGCAACAACATCTCCTCCCCGCTGATCCTCAACACTGGGGCCCCACAAGGGTGCGTTCTGAGCCCTCTCCTGTACTCCCTGTTCACCCACGACTGCGTGGCCACGCACGCCTCCAACTCAATCATCAAGTTTGCGGACGACACAACAGTGGTAGGCTTGATTACCAACAACGACGAGACGGCCTACAGGGAGGAGGTGAGGGCCCTCGGAGTGTGGTGTCAGGAAAATAACCTCACACTCAACGTCAACAAAACTAAGGAGATGATTGTGGACTTCAGGAAACAGCAGAGGGAACACCCCCCCATCCACATCGATGGAACAGTAGTGGAGAGGGTAGCAAGTTTTAAGTTCCTCGGCATACACATCACAGACAAACTGAATTGGTCCACTCACACAGACAGCAGGAGGCTGAAGAAATTCGGCTTGTCACCAAAAGCACTCACAAACTTCTACAGATGCACAATCGAGAGCATCCTGGCGGGCTGTATCACCGCCTGGTATGGCAACTGCACCGCCCTCAACCGTAAGGCTCTCCAGAGGGTAGTGAGGTCTGCACAACGCATCACCGGGGGCAAACTACCTGCCCTCCAGGACACCTACACCACCCGATGCTACAGGAAGGCCATAAAGATCATCAAGGACATCAACCACCCGAGCCACTGCCTGTTCACCCCGCTGTCATCCAGAAGGCGAGGTCAGTACAGGTGCATCAAAGCTGGGACCGAGAGACTGAAAAACAGCTTCTATCTCAAGGCCATCAGACTGTTAAACAGCCACCACTAACATTGAGTGGCTACTGCCAACACACTGTCAATGCCACTGACTCTACTCCAGCCACTTTAATCATGGGAATTGATGGGAAATGATGTAAATATATCACTAGCCACTTTAAACAATGCTACCTTATATAATGTTACTTACCCTACATTATTCATCTCATATGCATACGTAGATACTGTACTCTATATCATCGACTGCATCCTTATGTAATACATGTATCACTAGCCACTTTAACTATGCCACTTGGTTTACATACTCATCTCATATGTATATACTGTACTCGATATCATCTACTGTATCTTGCCTATGCTGCTCTGTACCATCACTCATTCATATATCCTTATGTACATATTCTTTATCCCCTTACACTGTGTATAAGACAGTAGTTTTTTTTGGAATTGTTAGTTAGATTACTTGTTCGTTATTACTGCATTGTCGGAACTAGAAGCACAAGCATTTCGCTACACTCGCATTAACATCTGCTAACCATGTGTATGTGACAAATACATTTGATTTGATTTGATTTGATTTGATTTGATTCTGACTCCCACTCCTGCTCTAAGGCAGAGTAAGTTACCATGGCCAATTTTCAGATTCTGACTCCCACTCCTGCTCTAAGGAAGAGTCTGATTCTCCTCGAGGTCCTGTATCGTTACCCTAAACCTGACCGGACACGCGCACTGTGTGTGCTCTAGCGTACGCTACCTACCTGGCTGTATGTGTGTTCACCAGCCATGAATAATCAGTAATGACATCCATGGTTCTGTAACCCCAGTAGGAGGGCCTTGTAACAGCCATCACAGGACCTTGCAGCAGATTGTAAAAGAATAGACAGCTCAATCAAAGGGATGTGGTGCAATGACTGGCTGGTCGTTACCAGAGGCTGGGCCTTGATCTGGAAGAGACTGGCCCACTGACTGAGTCCCGACCTGGCATTGACATCAATGGTCTGCTGCTTCCTAAGACTAGGGGCTCTCTGTCTTTCTTTTGATCTCTCTCTCTCTCTCTCTCTCTCTCTCTCTCTCTCTCTCTCTCTCTCTCTCTCTGTGTCTCTCTCTCTCTGTCTCTGTCTCTCTCTCTCTCTCTCTTGGAATAACAGTTGGCCTTGGGGAAAACTGTCCTTTGGTTCCTTGGTAAATCATTAGCCTTGGTTATAATGATCAATCATCAGCTTTTCTGTGTGGGATCATGGCTGTTGTCTATCGCTACATCGTTCCATCAATCCGGAGTATTGTGAAATTAATTAATTAATCTAATTCTTCCTCAGACCTTTAATGATCCGTAGTCCACAGCCCCTTTTGAGAGGTGATTAAATTAGATTCAACACATTTGTTCAAATAATATTTCATATTCAATACAATTGTTCACAGAGCAGGTGTGTTAATAGATGTTCATCAGTACCGATGTGAATCCCTGTGGCACAACCACACTCTCACTGTGCAGAGAGAAACCATCTCCAGCTCAGCTCCATCCTCAGCCTCTGTTTCAGCCCCAGTCTCTGTCAGGCTCAACCACAGGGGTAGCAGGAACCCCCAGTCCTATCCTCAGCACCATCCTCATCCTCTGTTTCAACCACAGGGGTAGCAGGAACCCCCCAGTCCTAGCCTCAGCTCCATCCTCAGCCTCTGTTTCAACCACAGGGGTAGCAGGAACCCCCAGTCCTAGCCTCAGCTCCATCCTCATCCTCTGTTTCAACCACAGGGGTAGCAGGAACCCCCAGTCCTATCCTCAGCACCATCCTCATCCTCTGTTTCAACCACAGGGGTAGCAGGAACCCCCCAGTCCTAGCCTCAGCACCATCCTCATCCTCTGTTTCAACCACAGGGGTAGCAGGAACCCCCAGTACTAGCCTCAGCTCCATCCTCATCCTCTGTTTCAACCACAGGGGTAGCAGGAACCCCCAGTCCTAGCCTCAGCACCATCCTCAGCCTCTGTGTCAGCCCCAGTCTCTGTCAGGCTCAACCACAGGGGTAGCAGGAACCCCCAGTCCTATCCTCAGCTCCATCCTCATCCTCTGTTTCAACCACAGGAGTAGCAGGAACTCCCAGTCCTAGCCTCAGCTCCATCCTCAGCCTCTGTCTCATTCCTTGCATTCCCAGCAGCCCAAGTCAGTATCCACCCTGACCCCAGATTGACTGGAAGCCAGATGTTGAGTGGCAGTGCAGAATAACAAACCTTAATTACCTCGTTACCACAGGGGAGTGTTTCTGTGTGTTTGCATGCGTGCTTCTGTTTGTGTGCGTGTCGCTGTGAAATGTACTCAGTATTGCTGTACAAATGTTGATTTGATTTGATTTGAATGAACTGACCTTTTTGGGCGGTCCCGAAGGTTCCAAGGGCTCTGACTGGCTGCTGAATTCAAAGCGGAGTCATTCACCTAAGTTTCAATATTTAAACAAGTTTCTCTCTCTCTCTCTCTCTCTCTCTCTCTCTGTCTCTCTCTCTCTCTCTCTCTCTCTGTCTCTCTCTCTCTCAGTCTCAGTCTCTCTCTCTCAGTCTCAGTCTCTCTCTCTGTCTCTCTCTCTCTCTGTCTCTCTCGCTCTCTCTCTGTCTCTCTCTCTCCCAGTCTCAGTCTCGCTATCTCAGTCTCTCAGTCTCTCTCTGTTTCTCTCTGTGTTTCTCTATCTCTCTCTCTCTCTATTTTCTTTCTCTCTCTCTCTCTTTCTATCTCTCGCTCATGTTTGCACAGCAGAACATTGCTACTTTCCAATTCCAATTTAGTTCCTATGACTCAATACATATACGGAGGCTACTGTGTCTCTATCTATATGTAGTCAAGGTGACCTTGGAACACTCGGAACACTCAGGAGTTCTATCTGAACTCAACAATCCCTGAACGTTATCTGTGCAGTTTAATTTGAGAACATAAACAGAATCATGAATGGACAAAAATAAAGGAACACGTTTGAACAGAAATAGAAAACAATAAGTACTTGTCATTCTTCTCCAACGTTGTATAGACCAACAGAGCTTTTTTTTGTCAGAGTGATAACTAGATAAGATTGTTTTGTTATTGCATTAATGGGAAGGAGATTGGACAGTGGGACTCATCTGAATGAGTTTGTGTGTGTGTGTGTGTGTGTGTGTGTGTGTGTGTGTGTGTGTGTGTGTGTGTGTGTGTGTGTGTGTGTGTGTGTGTGTGTGTGTGTGTGTGTGTGTGTGTGTGTGTGTTGGAGGGCGCCTGTCTGCATGTTTTGTAGTAGTGGAGTACATCACATCATGTATATAGGAGTGGAGTACATCACATCATGTATATAGGAGTGGAGTACATCACATCATGTATATAGGAGTGGAGTACATAACATCATGTATATAGTAGTGGAGTGGAGTACATCACATCATGTATATAGTAGTGGAGTGGAGTACATCACATCATGTATATAGTAGTGGAGTGGAGTACATCACATCATGTCTATAGTAGTGGAGTGGAGTACATCACATCATGTATATAGGAGTGGAGTACATAACATCATGTATATAGTAGTGGAGTGGAGTACATCACATCATGTATATAGGAGTGGAGTACATCACATCATGTATATAGTAGTGGAGTGGAGTACATCACATCATGTCTATAGTAGTGGAGTACATAACATCATGTATATAGGAGTGGAGTACATCACATCATGTCTATAGTAGTGGAGTGGAGTACATCACATCATGTATATAGGAGTGGAGTACATAACATCATGTCTATAGTAGTGGAGTGGAGTACATCACATCATGTATATAGTAGTGGAGTGGAGTACATCACATCATGTCTATAGTAGTGGAGTGGAGTACATAACATCATGTCTATAGTAGTGGAGTGGAGTACATAACATCATGTATATAGGAGTGGAGTACATCACATCATGTCTATAGTAGTGGAGTGGAGTACATCACATCATGTATATAGTAGTGGAGTACATAACATCATGTTTATAGTAGTGGAGTACATAACATCATGTTTATAGTAGTGGAGTGGAGTACATCACATCATGTCTATAGTAGTGGAGTACATAACATCATGTTTATAGTAGTGGAGTACATAACATCATGTATAGCATGGTGGATTGGATTAAAAGGTAAACAAAGGCCTGTATTCATCTATGGTCCTGTAACGGCGTTCGTCTGTTGAAGGAGAGTCGGACCGAAATGCAGCGTGGTGGTTACTCATGTTCTTTAATGAAGAAATAGCGATACATGAAATAACTATATATAAACAAAAACAACAAACGGAACGTGAAAACCTATTACAGCCTATCTGGTGAAACTACACAGAGACAGGAACAATCACCCACAAAACACACAGTGAAACCCAGGCTACCTAAATATGGTTCCCAATCAGAGACAACGAGAATCACCTGACTCTGATTGAGAACCGCCTCAGGCAGCCAAGCCTATGCTAGACACACCCCTAATCAGCCACAGTACCAATGCCTACAAAAAACCCAATATGACAACACAATAAACCCATGTCACACCCTGGCCTGAACAAATAATTAAAGAAAACACAAAATACTAAGACCAAGGCGTGACAGGTCCCATGTGTTTTTTATTGAATAAACTTTTGTAATTTTAACGGGGCAATCTGGGATACCTACGTTCATGCTTTTCAAGGCCAGTTGACCCTGTGCGTCTGCAATATTGTCCTATATGTTTAAATAACAGGTCTGAATGGACTCTGACTGTGCGTCTGTAATATTCGTAGTGTAACAGTGGGGAGGATGTTGTCTATAGGATGCTTCGTGTTGCCTGGTCGTCTATGAGAGGTTCTCCGCCTCTCTCTCTGTCTCTCTCTGGGCCCTGGAGAGGAGAAATCACACAGAAGAAGAGAGGAAACATGACAAGCTCTTCATGAGAGAGAGAGAGAGAGAGAGAGAGAGAGAGAGAGAGAGAGAGAGAGAGAGAGAGAGCCGAGAGAGAGAGAGAGAGAGGCGAGAGAGAGAGAGAGAGAGAGAGGTAGTGGGCAGAGAGAGAAAGAGAGACTGAGAACAGGTGGAGAGAGAGATGGAGTCAGTCAAGGTCATTACTCAATATACAGAAATACCATAGGCTTTTGGGGTCCAACTTAAGGTCAAGAGAAAATGAAATGAAAAATAGGTTTTCATTGAACAACAAACAACATGCGTTCTAAATGCCAACATGTTCCCTAGATAGTGCACTACCAGGACCATGTGTACCCTGATCGAAAGAAGTGCACTAAAAATGGAATAGGGTGCCATTTGGTACTCAAGGCTAAGAGAACAAGGCTTAATATTGGTTAAGGTTGGTTTTAGTTCATTTATTCAGAGTTTCTATCTCAGGTCATTTTGTGGTTGTTTGACATCCATATATCTCCCACTGTAATCCAGACAACAAATACATCTCACATCAACTGTCATGTTTTCTCTCTAATCAATTGTGTAGTAAAAGATCACACTTAAATAAATAGTACTCTTCCCTATAGGCTCTCTGGTCTAAAGTAGTGTACTGTGCAGGGAATAGGATTGTGTAATCAACTATTTAGCAGAAATGCTGTTGATGGAAATAGCCTCTTACCAAGATAAAAGGCATAGTTTGGGAAATGTCCCACTGTTCGATGGTGATTGATTTGAGTGATTGATTGATTTGTTTTATTTTCAGTACCATATGGTTTTATGAGACACTATTTGTTGAGTACGTGTGTGACTAAACAGACTTACCCATTGGTTCTTAAAGAATATTACCACCCATTGGTTCTTAAAGAATATTACCACCCATTGGTTCTTAAAGAATATTACCACCCATTGGTTCTTAAAGAATATGACCACCCATTGGTTCTTAAAGAATATTACCACCCATTGGTTCATAAAGTATATTACCACCCATTGGTTCTTAAATAATATTACCACCCATAGGTTCTTAAAGAATATTACCACCCATTTGTTCTTAAATAATATTACCACCCATTGGTTCTTAAATAATATTACCCATTGGTTCTTAAAGAATATTACCACCCATTGGTTCTTAAAGAATATTACCACCCATTGGTTCTTAAAGAATATTACCCATTGGTTATTAAAGAATATTACCACCCATTGGTTATTAAAGAATATTACCACCCATTGGTTATTAAAGAATATTACCACCAATTGGTTATTAAAACCTCTACTGACTCCCCATCCCGCATGCGGGAGCGGAATCATCACCTGACACTAATTAGCATAACGCAACGGACATAAATATCCCTAGAAAATATTCCTATTCATGAAAATCACAAATGAAATATATTGAAACACAGCTTAGCCTTTTGTTAATCACCCTGTCATCTCAGATTTTCAAAATATGCTTTACAGCCAAAGCAAGACAAGCATTTGTGTAAGTTTATCAATAGCCTAGCATAGCATTATGCCTTGCTAGCAGCAGGCAAACTTGTCACGGAAATCAGAAAAGCAATCCAATTAAATCGTTTACCTTTGATGAACTTCGGATGTTTTCACTCACGAAACTCCCAGGTAGATAGCCAAAGTAAATTTTTTCCCCAAATATTATTTTTGTCGGCGAAATAGCCCCGTTTGTTCTTCACGTTTGGCTGAGAAATCGCCCGTAAATTGCGGTCAACACAATATTCCAAATTATCTACATAATATAGACAGAAACATGGCAAACGTTGTTTATAATCAATCTTCAAGGTGTTTTTCTAATATCTATTCGATAATATATCCATCGGGACAATTCGTTTTTCAGTAGGACCGATTGGAGTAATGGCTACCTCTGTATTTTACGCGAGAATCTCTCTCGGAGCCACCATGTGACCACTTACGCAATGTGGCCGCCTACGGCTATTCTTCAACAGAAATGCGTAAAACTATGTCACAATGCTGTAGACACCTTGGGGAATACGTAGAAAGCGTAAGCTTGATGGTACATTCACAGCTGAATAGGGACTCATTGGAACGCAGCGCTTTCAAAACCTGGGGCACTTCTGACTCTAGATGGACTCTATATTGTCCTCAGTTCTGACTCTAGATGGACTCTATATTGTCCTCAGTTCTGACTCTAGATGGACTCTATATAGTCCTCAGTTCTGGATCTAGATGGACTCTATATAGTCCTCAGTTCTGGATCTAGATGGACTCTGTGTAGACCTCAGTTCTGGCCCTAGATGGACTCTATATAGACCTCAGTACTGTCTCTAGAAGGACTCTATATAGACCTCAGTACTGTCTCTAGATGGACACTATATAGACCTCAGTTCTGGATCTGGATGTATTTACCTTTGGTAGTTCTAGGCTCCTTTTGGATCCTGAATGTTGTATCCACTGCTTGTGTCTGATCTACTGTGTGTCATAACCCCAGACTAAACACAAACTCCTTTACTCTGACCCCGGTTGGTGTCCTGACTCTGATCTCCTTTAGCCTGACCCCCATCGGTGTCCTGACTCTGAACTCCTTTACTCTGACCCCTGTCGGTGTCCTGACTCTAAACTCCTTTACTCTGACCCCTGTCTCTATGGTCTGTGTTGTAGGTCTGACTGGTCTGTGTCCTACCTCTAGACAGTCCTAACTGTGGTCTCTATGGTCTGTGTTACAGGTCTGACTGGTCTATGTGTCCTACCTCTAGACAGTCCTAACTGTAGTCTCTATGGTCTGTGTTGCAGGTCTAGACAGTCTCTATGGTCTGTGTTGTAGGTCTGACTCCTCTATGTGTCCTACCTCTAGACAGTCCTAACGGTAGTCTCTATGGTCTGTGTTGCAGGTCTGACTCCTCTATGTGTCCTACATCTAGACAGTCCTAACTGTAGTCTCTATGGTCTGTGTTGCAGGTCTGACTAGTCTGTGTCCTACCTCTAGACAGTCCTAACTGTAGTCTCTATGGTCTGTGTTGCAGGTCTGACTCCTCTATGTGTCCTACCTCTAGACAGTCCTAACTGTAGTCTCTATGGTCTGTGTTGCAGGTCTGACTGGTCTATGTGTCCTACATCTAGACAGTCCTAACTGTAGTCTCTATGGTCTGTGTTGCAGGTCTGACTGGTCTATGTGTCCTACATCTATACAGTCCTAACTGTAGTCTCTATGGTCTGTGTTGCAGGTCTACCCATCATGCAGGTGAAAATAGATATCTCCAGACAGCAGGTTGAGAAGATCTTTGGTCTGGACGACTATTGGTGCCAGTGTGTCGCCTGGAGCACTACGGGAACCCAGAAGAGCCAAAAGGCATATGTCAGGATCGCCTGTAAGTATTCCTCTGATATAAAGCCTACATCAGGATCGGCTGTAAGTGTTACTCTGATATAAAGCCTACATCAGGATCGGCTGTAAGTGTTACTCTGATATAAAGCCTACATCAGGATCGGCTGTAAGTGTTACTCTGATATAAAGCCTACACCAGGATCGGCTGTAAGTGTTACTCTGATATAAAGCCTACATCAGGATCGGCTGTAAGTGTTACTCTGATATAAAGCCTACATCAGGATCGGCTGTAAGTATAGAGCAGATTTAGGCCGATAACCCGCTAATTATCAAAATCCAGAAAAGAGCCGTTATTTCTACAACCACCTAAAAGGAAGCGATTCCAAAACCTTCCATAACAAAGCCATCATCTACAGAGAGATGAACCTGGAGAAGAGTCCCCGAAGCAAGCTGGTCCTGGGGCTCTGTTCACAAACACAAACTGATCCCACAGAGCCCCAGGACAGCAGCACAATTAGAACCAACCAAAGCATGTGAAAACAAAAACAAAATTACTTGACACATTGATAAGAATTAACAAGAAAACAGAGCAAACTAGAATGCTATTTGGCCCTAAACAGAGAGTACACAGTGGCAGAATACCTGACCACTGTGAGTGACCCAAACTTAAGGAAAGCTTTGACTATGTACAGACTCAGTGAGCATAGCCTTGCTATTGAGAAAGGTCGCCGTAGACAGACATGGCTCTCAAGAGAAGACAGGCTATGTGCACACTGCCCACAAAATGATGTGGAAACTGAGCTGCACTTCCTAACGTCCTGCCAAATGTATGACCATATTAGAGACAAATATTTCCCTCAGATAACACAGATCCACAAAGAACAACTATTGTTTATTGTTTGTTGTTTAACAACTATTGGCTATTGTTTATTGTTTAACTTGTTTATTTCACTTTTGTTTATTATCTATTTCACAGGCGTGGGCAATGTAAACACATGTCAATAAAGCACTTAGATTGAATTTAATTTAATTGGAGAGAGGGAGAGAGAGAGAGAGAGAGAGGGGAAGG